>NW_009936857.1:343868-346113 GCF_000696875.1 Nestor notabilis
TGTATCAAAGTAAAGTACATTTCTGGGTGGTGAACATTTGTTTCCGGACAGGTAACACCCAGCAGAAGCAGATAACTCCTGAGAGTTGATGTTTCAGCATGCAGATATTTTTGCAGAGCCACTAAATCCCAACACAGCTCCTGCATGTCCTACTGAAGTTGGCAAAAAACAACTCTTTGCCAGCTGGTATGGATCAAACTTTTCCTCACTTTTCATTCTACTTGTAGCTATGTACCATACGGCAGTTGGTGGTGTGCCTAAATACAAAGGAAGAACAGGTCTGAATCCAAAGAATGAAGTTACATCTAGTCCCTCATCTTTGCCTGTGCAGTGTATTTCCAGTGCTTTGTCCAATCTTTATTTCATGTCTATCAAATCTGTGATGGATTTTCTTTGCACATAGGATAATGCTTTTGACATTAACAGATACAAAGAAATATTTTACTGGTAACTTTATTGTTACAAGGTCTGCATATTATGCACTGATTCTTTTATTCTTGTTCGGGATAGGTTTTTTTATAACTCTTCAAGCTTGGGGTACTTATTTTTTACCTTGATTAAGCAAGTCCATATATTTAAAATATATTTGGTTTTCAAAATAACCCCATTTCTGTTTAAAAATCTTAGTTATTTGCAGAAGATGGCATTTTGATGACTGTACACACCGAAGTCTTCTTTTTCTCCAGTAAAGAGTAAACTCTTCCAGCATGGATGTGAGTCAGATCTGTGCAAATCCACTAGTCTGGATTGACCTATTCCTGGAGGTACAGCTCTCAAAAATAACTCTGTCCTCATTCCTTGCTCACTTTTGTTTTGGAGCCAGCTTAGATACTCAATAGAGGTGCTATTTACAGCAGCTTTTGCTTATCTCAGAAAACTGAGAAAAGACCATTTCATAAAGGTCACTGATGCAACTTTTATTCAACAACCCATTCTGATTCTAATGATTGGAATTGTTTACCTCTACATGAAAGACTTTCTGGGCCATCAGTTTTCTCAAACCCTTTCATTACCATTCAGCCAACTTCTCTCCTCCTACTCTTACCACAAAAATTCTTTGTATTTATGTAACTCTTAACTTTTCTGTCCAAAAATTACAAAAATAGTATGACTGAGTTTTAGTGGCGATTTTTCAAGGAGTGATGTAGGGGTTTTGCCTCACGGTACTTATTAAATTTCATGAGTCATTCGACTAAATCCCCTCACAAAATTAATTTTAAGTTTAAGGAACAGTCAGTTAAAACCAAAAGACATGGAACGAGAGCAAAAATTCCTTACCCGTTCTGGAGCGGGACTGGGCTAGGGTATATTGAACTGAACTGGACATACACAAGTTCCTGGGCCCTCACGGGATGCACCGTGAGTGCTGAGAGAGCTGGCCCAGGTCACTGAGAAATCACTCTTGGTTATCTCTGAAAGTCGTGGTGGTCCGGGGTGATCCCTGATGACTGGAAGACAACAAATGTCATTCCTGTCTTCAAGAAGGACAAGAAGGAAGATCTCAGAACTACAGGCCAGTCAGCCTCATCTCAGTCCCTGGGAAGGTTGTGGAGCAAACAGTCCCAAGAACAACTTCCAAGCATATTGAGGACAAGAAGGGGATTGGAAGAAGTCAGTATGGATTTATGAAGGAAATCAGATCATGTCTGAGCATTCTCATAGTCTTCTGCAATGAGACGACTAGTTCAGTGGATAAGGGGCAAAAAGTGGATGACTTGGCTTAGCAAGGCTTTTGTCATTGTCTCCCATGACATCATCATAGACAAGCTGATGAGGTATGGTCTAAGTGCACAGTGAAAACTATCAAAACAACTTCAGCTCCAAGGGTTGCAAACAGCAGCACAAAATGCAGCTGGAGGCCAGTCACTGCTGGTGACTCCTGGGGTCAATACTGGGTCCAACATTGTTTAACACCTTCTTTAATGACCTGAATGATGTGACAGGGTGCACTCTCAGCATATTTGCTGATGATACAAAACCAGGAGGAATGGCTATTACGTAAGCAGGACATCTTGCCATCCAGGGGGACCTGGACACACTGGAGAAATGGGGTGACAGTAACTCCATGAAGTTCAACAAAGTGAAAGGCAAAGTCTGCATCAGCACAGACTGGGGTCAACCATCTGAAAACCAACTTTGTGGAAGAAGGCCAGGGGTTCTGATGGACACCAAGCTGATCATGAGCACTCAGCGTGCCCTTCCCACAGAGACATCCAGCTGTGCCTGGGACTGCATTAGAAAGAGT
>NW_009936857.1:346144-367977 GCF_000696875.1 Nestor notabilis
TCCACTTAACACTGGTGCGGCCACACCTGGAGCGCTGGGTCCAGTGCTGGGCTCTCCAGTACGAGAGAGACACGGATATACCAGGCTTGGGCCAGTGAAGGGTCACAAAAGAGGTGACGGGACTTAGGCATACAAGAACAGGCTGTGGCTGCTGGGACTGTTTAGCCTGCAGAAGACACAGGGGGATCTTATCTATAATACCTGACGGGGCATCTGAAGAAGATGGAGACAGACTCTCCTCAGTTGTGCTCAGTGACAGGATACAAACTGAAATGCAGTGAACACTGTTTAAACATAATAAAAAAAATTACTGCAGTGGCAGTCAAACACTGGAACAGAGCCCAGAGATGCTGTGGAGTCTCCATCACGGACATGTCCCTGAGCAACCTGCTGTAGCTGACCATGCTCTAGGCAGGGGTGGGACTGAACAATCTGCAGAGGTGCTGGACAGCCTCAGCCAAACTGTGGTTCTGTGATTCTATGACTGGGACAATTAAATCCAATGAAAAATCAGTTTTCTTTAAGTTTCTAATGAAAAAAAAAAAAAAAGAAAATGGAGCTTGAGGGGTGGAGTAGCTGTGTGAAAAAGATGTTATGCAAGAGAAGGGATTCTTTTTCTATTTTGGAATTTGTTCCTGAACAGGTTAATTTCAGTAAGATAGGGGGCAGTGAGTGAATCTGGAGATCAATTCCAGATTAGATACCACATGCAAACCAGAAGAGATATTGTATGTCTTTTTAGTGACGCTTCCTTCCCATAATGTTCATTGAACATTTTTAAAAACTAGATTATATGATTCTGGTAGATTACACCTGGGTTAATGCCAGCAAGTTACATGCTCCAAGAAAGGTGAAAATCTCCCCAAACTACAGTGAAATTAATGCTGCCAATACTGGGTTGAATACATTGCAAAAGTATTTCCAAATAAAACCTCTCCATTACTCACTTGGGTGCCAATAAACAGGTCAACTTTAAACCTTGGAACTTTAAATGCAGTGAAAGCCAAGAGCTCATTTGCTACTTTTTCATGACAAGCAGGATTTTTTTCTTTTTTGTTTGAGCCATTAGAGGACACTCTCTATATTAAGAAACAAGTTGCTTGTGCTGGCTTTACTGATCCATGTAAGATCACAAAAAGTTCTGGACATTTTTGTGATCTTACATAGAACAAAGAACTGCAAAGAAAGCTCTAAGATTAATTCTCTTCTCAATTAAACTGGTGAAAATAAGGGGTCATTATTTCGATCTGTACCATTGTAACTGAGGACATGATCGATTTTTCACTCGGAAATTTATTTTGAGTTCCTAGCTATCCTTTCATGATTTTTCTTTTTTTAAAGTGAAGATTGGTCTAATGATTGAATATTTAGTAAACTAACTCATGATACTGCCTGTGTTGGATTCAACTTGTCAGGTTCTCATGTGTACAACTACATAATTGGAACATCCTACTGTGTAAATATAACAATAAAATATAATAGTATAGAAACAAATGAAATAATCAGAAAAAAGTACCATCATTCATGTAATTATTTTTCATTTTTAGCATTCATTATACCATATAAATTTAGATCTTTTATGGGTCTTTCATCTCTGCCAGAATACTCTGTGCCAGATTTCACTTTTGTATTCTTCCAGTAACTGTTGTGCAGCTACATCAGTGATATATTTGGTCCCCTATGAGACCCACTGGGGGTGGGGAAGGCATCTGACTTTTATACAGTCACACACATTTAGCTGTGATTTCCAGGTATACAACACCATGACAGATTATGTAATGCCACATACACATGTATATGGTACTATGGGTGATTATGGTATCTGCCGCAGACCGGCAGGCTTCTTATTGAGAGTTCTGTACACAGGTATTGATTTTAAGTTGCCATTTCAGTCTGTGTATACATATTGCATTCAACAAGTAAGCTCTAGAAAGTCATTTTAATGCTACAAAGTGTCAGATTTTGAAGACAAAAAAGTGGAAGGCAGAAAAGGAGATTCTGAACTGATTTGCTTTTAAAAATGGGATTGAAATGATGAAAAGGCCTTCACAGAAAAAAACAACTCTGTAAAATCTCAAAACACTTTGGAGAAAAGGCTGATGAAAGACTGAGAAGCAAAATGATTCACCACTATTTAGGCGAGGAAAAAAACAAAGTAGAATCAGAAAAACAGATGTTTGGAACAGAAAAGTAGGATGAAGGGGAATGTCCTTAATAAAAGTAATTGTAAACACAAACAGAATAAAAATTTCAGAGAAATACCTAAAGAAAAGACAAGGAAAAGAAAAATATCAAGGATTAAGCTTTTCATAACATACATGCATACAGTCTGCTATTAATTTACAAAATGACCACAGAGAAAAAGCTCTGTTCTTTGGATTTCACCAGTGCAGTGAACCTGCTAGAGAGATTCAAGGTCTACATTTGATGTATGATCTTAAATGCAGTACGATTTTTTACAATTTTTTCCTTCTACCTATTATATTCCTATTTTATATTGTGGATGAACTGGGATTTTCGATACCTCAGTATAAAGAGGGAAAAAATGCTCAGTCTCTGCTCCATCTTGCCCCTTACTCCAAGCAAGCACTGGTATAGCTTTTTGAAGGGCTGTGATGAAATCTTACAAGGAAGTTTACTGACTCACCTTAACTGTGCCACAAAAGAAAACTACCTGTGTTTTGTAAGAGGAGGGAAAAAAGGGTAATGAAACAAGAGTGTGAAGGCATGCTCTTCCTGCAGTGCTGTGCCGGAGGAGCTTTCAGTGTCTCCAGTAGTGTCAGCAGAGGGTAACCCCCAACAGCATCCCCTCGACGGAACCACCCATGCACTCTGCGGCTGCGCCGCCTCTGCACCTATGCCTGGATTGGCATGTCGCTGATCTCCTTTCTGCTCCTCAGGCTCTGACACAGAAATCCCCACCCTGATAACAGAAAAGGATCAATCCTCTCAGCTCCTGGCCTAGCTCCCACAACTTGCCCTGTCCAAAACTCACGTGGAATCCTGCCCCTTGCACCACAACTAGGCATTATCAAAAGGATGTCAAGTTCCTAGTCTGCGGGAAAGCATCTGATGCCAGCAACACTATAAAGTATTCATGATAGCATCTGGAGGGTGAAGGAGCAAGGCTGTAGGAGGAGGCAATGGGAGTGGGGTCAAGAGGAGAGGGCACGTGGTGCAGGCAGGGTGTGTGAGATATGACTAGCCATGGGAGGAAAGCCAGGGAGAGGAATTTTGTTTGCTCACAGTACCTTGCTTTAGTGAGTGCAGCACTGTCATTTGGCACAAATATTTTCATACCCGTTTCTTGTGACAGTTTTTTGCTGCTTTTATATGCACGTTTTGATCATAGCTGATGGGGCATTCACCAGTGTGCTAGGGGTGCTGTGGCCTTATTTATTTATCGTTACAGATAGCTAAGGATTCACAGGTAAATACAAAATAGTTTTTGAAATATAATGTTTTGGGTTTGTTTCAGGGATTTTTTTATGTCTTCTTTTTTGTTGTTTGTTTGTTTGTTTTTCTCAATAACTAACAAGTCTTCTCCAAATAATTGAGCTTGGTATTTCAAAATGTAACAGTAAACTGACTTACTCTTCACATAAAGATGTTTCTGACTTTCTGTTCAATGACATTGACCCTGTTGGCTGTGTCTAAATGCTTGCCTCTGTCAGTGCTAATAGTGTTGTGTACAAGTAGTGCCTATGGAAGACTATGGGGTAGGGAAGTAGCTTCTCAGATCTTTACCATCCATGCTGCCTTGTGAATTTTCCTTCACAGCCCCAGGCCAAGAGATGAAAAAAAAATTGTGTTTGCTCCCCACATGGCTCATGGAAAAACCCACAAGTGAAGCAATTAATTCAAAATAAAATTACTTTTATTATTAGTGCTCTCATGGACAAGTTCTAACCATAGTACAGGTTTAATGGAAAGATCATTCAGCAATGCTGTAAATTTCCACACACAAGCAAGCACTGCAAAGGGAAAGCTGAGATATAAAAAGAAGAGCTTGCAAACCCTTTGTGTTGATCTAGCATCTGTCCTAGGCATACCAGCCAGCAGAGACCTCTAGAGGCTGCTCATGGCTTCATCCTCCTGCGCATTGGCATCCATCATACAGGAGATGCATCTAAATAATCCACCATCTGTGGGACAGCCATTTGCTCCCATGGTGAGTACATGAAAGTCCCACAGCTTTTCCATTTCTGGACCATATGCTGCTCTCATTTATATCCCATGGATTTGGAACTGAGGCATAATGTAAATGGGAAAGCCTAGTTATCGGGATCTGCTGTTTAATTTATGCAAAACTGGGGCACTGTCATTCTGCAAATCATATGGTACACATTTTAGGAATCCATCATTTACATAAGGATGGGGTGTCCTGAAAAGTAGTATGTGTATGAAGACACACATCTAAATCACAGAATTCACACCCAGATTTCTATTACTACTTCACCTCCAGACTCCGTGATACTCGTTTCTCACTTTTAGGTTAGATCGTTGCAGACACAAAGACGAAATGTGCATCTGGGTTAGGTTTCCAAATGTCTTCAATATTAAGTTGCATCTGCGGTTCTCAGACAGCCACTCTCTATATATAAAAAAACCCCCTCTTTTTCCTCAGAATTCTATGAAGACCCTTCTTTCTGTCTTCTAAAAGTACATTTTTGACCAACACACTATAATCTGTGAATAATTTGGTCTTCTGTAACTTATACACTTTATTCATTCTTCCATGAATTAAAACATTGAGTTGGCTCTACCATGGACATGAACTCTGTGTTTCAAGTCAGATGATGTGGATATTTCTTTTTTTTTTCTTTTTTTTAATTTTTCTTACAGGTCTGGCAATCATCAGCAGTTAAACTTACCGTATTGCTTCCATCAATGCAGGGTCATATTCAATTCTATTACTTTCATGACACGTCCTTTTAGTATTTTTGATTGCAGGTATTTGGAAGTGTTGTGAGCCTTTTGTTGATGCCAAGCTGCCGGGGCCATGGCAGTGCCATCCTGAGGCCACTACTAAGTAGGAGAGAGCAAACGGAACTTTGGCTACGCTGACGTTGGCCACCCTTGTGTGTGCTAGTCTTGATTAGCTGGGCATCTAGTACTCTCTAGAAAAAAAAGAGTACATGAGGCTGCAACAGGGGAGACTCCTTGTTGCATTTGCTACTAATTTGCATGCTTTTGTGCTTTTTTTGCTACAATTTTCCTGCCCTTGTGGTCTTCTCAGATGATGTGGTTTTTTCTGTTGTCCTGACTGAAGGCCAGCTGCATACTTCTCCAAACAGCTGTGGGCTAGGAGTTAGGTGTCTAAACAGTTTGTGGATTTCAACTTCAATGCCTGGCACCATCAGGGTATTGCCTCTGCCATAAGCCACTGTACCACTGAGGCAAACCATTGAAAAACCACCAGTGGCACCAGAGGCCTAGTTCATTTCTGTTGCTATGAAGACCTTTTCAAGAGCTTTATTAGGGCAGGCTGCTTTTCATGCCCCATTTGTGGGTCTCATTACTCTCACTATTGCAGATCCCCTTCAGTAAAAGGAGTGGTCTAGCAGTCTCTTTTAAAAAGTTAAAAAAAAAAAAAAGTGAGGAGCTGCTGCCCTTCTTATGCTACTTACTTCACCCTGCCTTTACTTTTTCACAACAATACCATGCAATAGGGAGGGTAGGTGAACAGATAGCTGCCCACTCCAACTTAGCCTCTCAGTAAGCTAGCAATACAGCGTATCTCATCAAGTTATGTCAAGTATTCATTGCAAAGCTATAGAAATCGGAGCATCCTGCTCTCTCACGGCAGCACAGTTAGTATGCTGGGGCACAACTGGTACCTGCTGAGTTCCTGGAAAGAAGCAGGATGAAGGAGGTTTTAGCCAAGTTACATATGTTGTTAGGTGATGCCACCATCTGGTGAGCTATCATTTTTCACAGCAGATTGTCATGACACCCTCCACCAGCTGAGCAGTCACTTCAAAGGCTATGGATTGAGCTCCCCTCTAGGGACCAGAGTCAGGTCTGCTGTCTTAGGGACAGCCCAGTGTGTCAAGTAAAGCAGGCTTTTAGAGAAGTGTGACAGTGAGATCTTAGCCAGGTATGCTTCATGTTTCTCTTGGACTTTATGATTTCCCTGCTGGGGTGAATTTTGTTATCTATTGGTGAGGCCAAGCCACCAAAGGGTTATGAAAGCACTGAGAGCTCTTGCACATGCATGAAGACCTTACTCATATGGTGAAGGCATGACAAAGTGAACACTCAGCAAGGAAATATTAGCAAGGTCTGAATGATCATGCAGCCTGGCAATTTAGGACAGGCAGTCTCCTATCACTTTTTAAAGTTATTTTAAAATAAAATGCAATAGCACTTAATTAAATACAACCCTCTCTCCCAGGAAGTCTATACTTGCTATGTTATAGTATGTGAAAATTGTCTTCTCCCTGATGGTTATAAAGCTTCACCTATCTTTTCAACTTCAGTTACTGAAGGGACCAATTCTCCCTTGCATTTTGTCAAAATATCAATAACTAATTTTAGATGTTTGACTCTTCAGAGAGCAACAAGTGGAAAGCTTTTTTGTCTTTCACAGAGAAAAGCCCCTCTCATGTAGTACCCGTTGCTATGTGATTGATATAAGCACTGGAGAAATGGGGGAAAGGCTCTCCAGTATTACATCTTACTTTCCATTTGCTTTCAGGGGTCTGTCGATTTCAAGACACTAGTCCATCCCTTAATATGGAATATCTATTCTTCTCTGTCTTTGATCCTAACCACATTTCCCAGGCTATATATTACCTGCAGTCTCCTGCGTGCCTGATTTCATCTCTCTCCTTTCTTGTTCACATACCTGGCCAGAGAACTTACCGTGGCTCAGGCATATTCATCCCAACGTCTGTAACCACCCTCCTGTACTGGATATTATATACTTTATACATCTTAATGCCAGCTGTCTGGTAATGATCAGCAATGTGGGACTGATTATTGACTTTCAGGAGAACTGTGGAGATTGTAAATAATACAGTCTGTTAAGTTTGATGAAGAGATGTTAAACTTTCTATGATTCATGAAGCCAAGAAGGATATTAGTCAAGAACAGACCTGTTGCTGATTACCCTGGCGTCTTTAGAGAACAATATGCGTTTCTCAAATAATTCATTAAATGTTCCACCTCACTGTAGAAAACTGATACTTGTGCACAGCCAAGACACGGACAACAGGCGTTAGAGGGAGGAGCCCTGGTGAAATTCCTCCATTTCAATGCACTCTGATCTGCATTCCACCTTGAGGGTTCTCATATGAGTTCCTAAAATCCTAAAGAAATAGAACCATTTGCCCATAATGACTTTGTTTAACTTCATAGTAGTATGTCTGAGTTTCTTTAAAGAGAGTCATTTAATAGATATTTTATCTTCTCTCTTCTTCTTCTTCTTTGATTTCAGGTAAACATCTCAACTTAATTCATTCTGCATGACAGCCACGGACTTTGGATTTTGGATTTTGGAGGGAGTTTTGTGTTTCTCTGTCAATAGTTAACTGACATCAGTAACACCTGAATTATCATGGAGAATCTAACTTTCTGTTCTATGTTATGTGCCAGGACATCAGCTACTGCAGGAAAAAATATAATCAATCTTGGCATATGAAAACTTAAAATAAGGAAGAACAGTATCATCAGCTATTTTACTTTCTAATGTGAGTATAAACATACCAATTCAATATATCTGGTCCTACCAATTTAACTGCCTATATAAGACACCGTACACATGCAAATTAGCGAAAAAGTTAGGTGTGTATAGAAGTATAACAGGAATGTGAAATATGTGTGTGGGGTTCAAACTAAGGCAGATTCTTTCTGCTTAGCCTGGATCTCATTATTTGCATGAATAAAATTTCTTTGCAAATTCCTGTTTGAGACAGGGCTTAACCATGCTTCCTGTAGCATTTTCTGTTTTCACCTCCAGTTTGTAAAATACTTTGCTATCCATGGCAATGGAGGAACAGAGTGAGAAACCAGACACTGTCAAATGTTAAGTGGCAGTGATCTTTTCAACAGGTGTGCCAAGAAGCTCCAAAGCAAACAGTCATGTAAATGGTACAAAAGCCCCACAGCAGGACAGTTAAAAGCACACACATTAAAAATAGCCAAACTGGAACAAGAATGAGAAGTCCATTACAACACTGCTCAATTAATATTCACCAGGAGAGACAAAGGATAGCACCAGCATGGAAATGAGATCCCTCAGTAGCTCCTTGTCTCTCGTCTTCTTTAGGCTCAGCCCACACAGGGGTTCACGTCCTGACTGCCCCAGAGTGCTGTACTGGGGAGACCTAGGCACCCACCATGTTCTTCCCCACCTCCCCACATCTTTCTTCCTCTATTTCCAAAATGTCAGCATGTTTGCATGAATGTTAAGTACAGCAAGCAACATCCAGGTGCCTGCAAGTCAGCTCAGACATGACTTTCATTTCCTTAGTCTTATTTCAGCATCTCTGTTGAGGGCAGTGAGGATAAGCATGTCACATTTAATAATAAAATGCAAGAGACATGAAAGTAAGCTGAAATTTGACACTGTGTAAATCAATATGCACCATTTCTGACCAGTGATTGTTTTGTCTAGGTGGCATTTGAAGGCCTTGGAAAAGGATCACTTTTGATTCTTTATTTTGATGGATGCTACTGGCCTGTTTTCGTCTGAGGTAAGCAGAACCAAACTGTGTTAAGGATTCAGTGTTCAGCACCCTGACACTTGATAATGTTTGTATCCAGTGGCAGGGTCATGTATCATCGAATGTGTGTGAATTGTATACATAGGAAAATACACTATTCTTTTTTTTGTGTGCGGTTTGCAGGGTTACCTATTAGACTATCAGAATTGGTAGAGTGAGTATGGCCTATTTCCCCAAATACAGATTTTTTGTTATTTTGGTTCTATTCCTGGTGTTAATTTTGAAACTCTTCCAGATTCATGGAGGGTAGGAATTAGTCAGGATTTCAAACCCAAGGAGCAAGATGTTAAAAAGGGAATGAGAAGAGGTAAAACCGTGTAAGAATACTGTGGGAAAACAGTCTTTCCAGACCAGAGCTGATAAATAAGAGTTTGCCATGCCCCTACACAGAGAAACGATGTAGAAAGAGTAGAGTTCTGCACTTGTTAAGGCTATTATCATGCCATTCCTACCTCTTTACTTTGTGGGTTAACCACTTCCAGGGTTGCTTCCTGTTGACTATCTGAAGCATTATCCACACTTCCCCACCCCCTTGAAAGTCAGAGGAAAATTTTGTAATACAGGCTCAATAGAACATAAGTGGTAGTCCTCAGCTCTGGACTTATTCTGGAAATGTCAGAGAAAACTACAGTTATATTTGATAAGTTGTAGCTATGACTTTGGATGGATTATGAATCCCAGGTTCTGGCTCAAAAAAGCCGGGTCCCAGTACCTGTTTCTGGAAATGCTATGAATTCATTAATGCAAAAACAAATGGTTTTCGAAAGAAGATGGATAATTAGAGATGCTGTTCAGCAAGTAAAGAAGATGCCTAGAAAATACCTTTGAAAATTTTAGCACTGAGAATCTCTTCAAGCTCTTGATGGTATAAATGAATAAATTTTACAATTACAGACTCAATCTTCTCTAAAACTGTCAGACTGTTTCATGATATGCTAACTTTCACTTATCTGCAGCAATGAACAGGAAGAATATACTCTGCTATACTGTAGTTGAGTTCAATGATTGTACTGACCTCTACTGGTATAATATTTTTTTTAACTATTATGTGTTATATTTGAGGTAAAACCATTACAAGCTTGTAAGTAATTGTAACAGAAAGCATCACTACCTGCAACTACTTTTTCTTTTTCCCCCCCCCCATTAAAACAATCAACTATGCTATTGTGCTTACATCTTGCTAGTAAAGGAATACATTTTCAGGAAGTGCATTTTCACTGTAATGAAATATAACATTGCCATGGTGGCAATTTGAGTAGTTTGGTCGGTATTTTGGTTAGTTGTTATATCAACCAATTTTGGTTGGTTTTTTTAGCACTCCCTAGTCATGCACTGAAAGACATGGGGGTGCTACAGGCTAATTCAGTACTAAACAAATGACATTGCAATGTCATTTGCAATGACATAAAAAGGATAGAAAACAAATTTAATGGCAGGCATAGGTTTTCTGAGCAAGTTTACATAGCCCTAGTATTACATCCGAATGTAATCAGTGCTATATTATCACTTTGACAGTAAAGATGTCCTGCAACATAGCATCTGCATGAGGACAGAAAGACACCCAGCTCTCTCTTACAATTGCCTCTGACTGAAGTTGTTTTGACAAATCTTGGAGGAGTTTTCATTTATAGCTGGCTGAGCATATTATGAAATGGAATGGAACTGCATTAGAAATCAACATGCTAAAAAGCTGATGGGAGAGAAGAGTAAACATGAATTAATTGCTTTTCACAGATCTGTCATTAAACCACAAAAAGACAAACAAACAAGAACTTTTAAATGTAATAGATTTTCCAACGGAATGTGCCCTCAGCCATTTAACATGTGAAGGAGGTTATGTCAGTCTTTTTTCAAACATCAGTGTGTAACCTTCTAATAGAAAACTTTTATGATATTGTAGATGTTTTTTCCTCACATCCTGAGGAAGAAAAAGGTATGCCAAGGTCCCATCTTTTAAATAACTTGCTATATTTCAAGTCACATTTCACAAAAAGTCCAATGTTGGGAATGTTCTAACTAATTCTAGTGAAATGCCCCGATTGCAGAGCAACATTTTTACCTTGACTAGAGGAGGGGAGACACAAGAGGTACTGTGTCAGTTCAGGAATGGAGAAAAAAAGGCTAGGAATTTAGATCCTCTGAGATTTAATAAGAAATTTGTATGCTCTGTCTTTCAAAGGATCTTTGAAATGATCTGTGGAATGGTCCATCCACTAATGAAAATTGCAGCATATGTATAGCAGCTGTTGCTTGATTTCAGTGTATGCTCATCATTAAACCTACTTCATTAACAAGATGCACAAAACACCAACATAACACATTATAGAAAGGTGCTAGGTTGAACAGAGCAACCTTGAAACTGTTGATTTATGTTTTATGTACAGTTTTACACGCTTCCTAAATGTGATTACATTTTTCACATCTCAGGTTTTAGACTTTATCAAAACAGTAAGAAATTATGAAGTTTGAGATAGAAGAGCAGTAGTCTTGGTAGAGTGATTAAATGCTTAATTTGGGAGGTGAAAATCCTGGCAGATGTCTTGATTACCAGTAGCTTTGGATATGAGGATATTTTGTACATGTGAAGATCTCATATTCTTTCTAAATTAAACATCATAATTACATTAAATAAATCCTTTTATGCTTCAGTTATTATAAGTATACATTATTCACTATAGTTTGCTCAGAGAAACTGCTCACCAATAACCATGTTAAATGTTTTCCCCTTACTGATGTGTAGCTTTCTAAAACTACAGTAATCACAAGCAATCTGTCCCTTTGTAACCATCTTGCCATGACATGTTGTCAGTGTGGCATTAGAGCAAGGCATTAGGAATATAAACTTATTTATAACAAATGGTTATTGTTTTAAAAATATTCAAAAGAGTATTTGAAAAGCTGTTTAAAAGGCTAATTTATTAGTAACAATATGAAAAGCAGCTTTTACATTGAAGCCCTCCAACTGAGTGCTGCACAAATATTAGTTAAAAAACACAGTTCTTTGGCAGTGTTAATTGATGAGAATTATATTCTTTTTATATTTTTAAATACAACATAATCCTTGCATATCATTCAATAATCCCTAAGAATTAATTGACATTCAGGGCTGCAAGTAGTGAATTTATTTAAGATATTATGGAAATGCTGGTGTAACTAGAAAACCTAAATATTTGTAAATGAGAATTTAGTACTCCTAAACAGGCTTAGAGTTAGCTTTTATTTTCCAACTGTGAGAATATTGCAATAGAGCTTGCTTTTTGTAACAGGAGACAAAGGTGAGGAAACTGGTAAATTGTTACAGATGCTTTTAGAAACTTTTCATGTAATTTGTTCTCACATTTAAATGCCTATATATTTTCCATCACATGCCTTATATATTGCAAAATTTTGTCACCTATGACCACATACTTAATAACACCCACTTTGGACGACTGTCACTAAACAAGACAAGAGTTCCCACATGAGCTTACCAATTCACTGATGCTGTGACCATGAAAGTAACCCTAGGCAAGCCAGCCTGTCTTTCTCTGTAGTCTGTGGCATCAGATTTTAGATGTGATGTCTAGAGAGGACTACAAAATTGATCAGAGGACCAGAACACCTCTCCAGTGAAGAAAGGCTGAGACAGGTGGAGTTGTTCAGGCTAGAGGAGAAGGCTCTTACTGAGGCCTTCCAGTACTTGAAGGTGGGGTTATAAGAAAGATGGAGAGAGATGCTTCACTAGGGCCTGTAATGATACGAAAACAGGCAAAAATTTTAAACTGTAAAAGGCTAAATTTAGCTTGGACAGGACATAATGGAAGAACTTATTTACAATGAAGATGGTGAGGCACTGGCATAGGCTGCCCAGAAAAGTTGTGGCTGCCCCATCCCTGGAAGTGTTCAAGGTCAGGTTGGACATGGCTTTGCACAACCTGGTCTAGTGAAAAATGTCCCTGCCCATGGCAGGGGAGTAAGACTGGATGATTTTCAAAGGTCCTTCCAAACCAAAACACTCCACGATTCTATGATTTTACATAGTGTCTTCTTTTGTGAAGACTATTGCTATCTACTTCAATAATAATATTCTTTCTGGTTAGCTACCATACTCCATCCAGTAAGACATCCAGGCAGTATCTGAGTATTTTTGAAGAGTATGAGAAAATTATGATCATAAATGTGATGAATACTTTGTCTCCTTGTTCTTCATGTCTCCATATTTAAGTTTGTAATAGGTTTTTTCACATAATTTTTTTCTAAATCTGTATTGATCCCATGTAAACTTCTGTTCTGTGGTAAGGAGCACTACATCTTGCACAAAAAAATTATCCCCTTTTGTTTTAATTAGCAACTTTTAGTTTAATTTGAGGTGTCCTAGTACTTGTACTGGAAGTGACAATGAACTTCTTTTTCCCTTTTCCCTCTTTGCCCTATTTTCTGCACTACAGTCTCCCTCAACCAGTGCTGGCTACCTGTAAGCAAAGACTGTAGCAATTATTATGGCATCTGGTGAAGAAAAATATTTGATGTCATACCAGTCAACTGATTTACACATCTTCAATTCTAGTAATTTTCACTAAAAACATTGCCTGTATTTTATTGTTTTGTAAAAAAGTGATGGTATGTTAATTGTCTGCATGCACTGTGGATTATTCATTCCCTGTAGTGAATACTTGACAATTTTGTGTGTCTACATGACGCAAACACATGGGTACCAGAAGCAGGAAGGTTACATAAGCACACTGTTCACCTGGGCTAAAATGCTCTGATTCCAAAAAGTAATTAGCCAAGGTACTACACTAATGTGAATCTAGTGTTTCTGGTCCTAAACTGTCTCTGAACACATGAAGAAGATAGGTTGGCTATCTTCATGTAGGCATATCTGAAGTGATAAGTAAGCAATAAGAAGTCAAGACTGGTCCCAGCAACAGCTTGAACCACCCTGGAGACCAATTCTGCAGAGGAACTATTTGGGACTGGACACCTTTACTGCTTTATGAGCTTGTAATAGGTTGAGTAAGTTGTAGTGATGGATACTTAATTACACTATATGCGTCTCTTCACCTGACACTTAGTAAATGTGGTCCTTAAATTTCTCTTAGTTTCTCTTCGCTGTTCAACTGATTTAGTTACAATTTCAAAAAGAAATTAAGAAACTCTTTTTTGAACCATCTGCCAAATTGATTTGAAGTATAAATCTCTTTTGATGATTTTCTCCAAGCTTCTATGCTGAAAGCCTAACAGATTTATTATTTGACCCATTGGAGAAATGCTTATTGGGTTTTAACAGATGTTCAAATTCCTTAATTTCCAGAGTTTGCAATTCCCTCCTTGTCTTAACGAGTGTCTTCAGTACCATTGGTTACAAGGCACAGAAAATTTGATTTCTCAGATCTCCTATCATGGTTGAAAAATCACTTATCCACTGCCACACTTGTAAGGAAAATACACTTGTAAGCAATACATGACTTGTCACTGCTGTTCTTTGTACACACTTCCCTATCACACTGCTCCTGCTTATGTCTTAATGAAACCTTTAGGCAGGCTAAAAGTGAGAAGGCAAAACTGGTATATACTTCCCCTTCCCCCTCCCCCACAAGCATTTCCTCTACAATTGATACAAAAGGGTTCAAATACAGATATTCCCAAAACTGAGAGCATTATATAAAGTAAGAGACCTGTTTGGATGTTTTCCTAAGACAAAAAGTAGAAGGCAATGAATCTGGACCTGGATCCAAAGAAAACATGATTAGTCCAGCTTGGTATAAATTTACTGGCTGCTTGATCCTTGCTATGGCTTTCAGGGCCTTGATAGAAGTACTGAAACAAGGGTAGAGAACGTGTGCTTGATGAAATCATGCTGGGCCAAAAAGCTGCCTTAGGAAGGAAGAACATAAACAAAAGTATTCAAATGTTTCTCCCTCCTTGGACTGAGTAATTTCCTATCACGTAAGGTTTATAGATCATGAAATTTTCTGGCTAGTTGATACCTGAAAGAAAAGCTTGCTCCTTTTCATGTGGAGATGTACACATATACACGGAGCAGTTACATGGGCAGACTCTCCGCTCAGAGTGTAGCAGACCCTGTTTCAACTTCCATTCCTCCATTTGTTTGGACAGAGGGCTATCTTGGTCAAGTATGCTACTATGACATTCCTAGACTGAGCGAGGTTAAAGACTTGTTTTCTTGAATGTCAATAATGCCATGCATGATGACTGCAAGATGGAACTATCTCAATGTCAAAGGCAGGGACTGTGCTCAACTCAGCATATCGTTAGCTAGGATAGCCTAGCTTATTTTTGCAAGAAATGTGAGTTTAAATCCCTTTCAAAGAGCTATCTCAATCCATTTGCCTGAGTACCAAATTCATCCTTAAAAACAGTGAAGCAGCAAGATGCCCTTTGGTCATTGTGGTACAGATATCAAGAGTATGAAGACACAGGATACAGCAGACTTGGGTGAGACTAAGTGTTCGGTGTAACAATATTGGTAGGTGATCTTGAGGGTGACCTTGCAGGCACAGATGTCTGAAGCCATCTGTAATATTCCTGCAGTGAAGTCCACACAAATTATTATGCAGTAGATCCCAGAAAAGAAGAATATACACAGTAACCTGGAAGAGAAAAGGAGAAAAGCTGCTTGTAGCCATGAGTGGGATGATGGGCTCTGTGCTGCGGGGATGGGGGTTGTATGCAAACTAATGGTCTAAATTTCCATACAGCTCATCCCAGCTAGTTTATGCAAATAGTAGTCCTAAAAACTGCAAGGGCTTTTCTGCTGCTGCCAGCTTCCCTCCTGTCTTTCTTGCCAAGTCGTTCCTGTTGAAAAAAACTCCCAAGGGGAGGGGGACATGTAGAAATGCCTCTTTTCCTGCCTGCAGCAGCTCCTTTCTATGCTAGAATAGCATTTTGCAAACTAGATGTGCATTTTGGACCTTCTTCATGTCCAAGAACATCTGTGTATGTTGAAGTTATACAAGGTTATGAGACAGAATAGCTTCAATATTTTTGTGCCTTTTATCTTCCCATGTTTCTGTCATTGTCTGGGCATTTAGAATTCTGTTTTTTGAAGCTCAAGTTATCAAATGATATGGACATGAGAGGAAGAGCATGAGAGGGAAAGGGTGATTTTTTGTTTAGTTGGGTTATTCTTCTTAATTCCTCTTGCATACAAATTAGATTCAGAGTTCAAGTATTATTTACAGCAGCTTTAAAATTCATCACTTTGCAGTTGTTAAATCCATTTCCTCTTGGTTTGTTCCCTTGGCAATAAAAATTAAACAGCAACCATATGATGAAAAAAAATTGCAGCTCATCTGGGCCTGTCTTTGCATAACACATTTTGAGATTCTGACTGGGTGTAGACTTGATGTTGGCTCAAGCCAGAAAACTGAAGGAAGTTTAGGAGTGCCTTGAGATCTTGTCCTGTGTGCTGCACACTGCATGAATCCTTAAAAGGCTGGAGAAAAAGAATGGAGACTTAGCCAGTGACAGTGGCAATACCATCTAGCTAGAAAATGAACTGTTTTCTACATACAAAGTTGTGAATACAGATGGGCGACCATTTTACTGCTGAAAGTGAGGGGTTCAGCTAACTACAGTTGTGTGGTTTTATATGGAACATTCAAACTTATTTTTACTTATGACAGAAGTTTCTGGCAGCTAAAGACAAATTTTTACATTTCATATCAAAGTCTTCAAGAGCTTCTCATGGCAATACCACTGCGAGAAGGAACTCTTATCTAAAGGAGAAGCAGCTGACCTAAACCAAAGTGCACTTCAATAGAAAAAAACGGATTTAGTGAATCAGCTTCCTGCTCTAACACAGCTTTTTAACGATGGTGAGAGTACAGCTGAACTGAATTTATATTTGGTTCATTTGCTAAAGTGATTTTCACTTAGTGCTAAATTTCTATTTAACAATGAAGTAAAATGCACCTTTCAGTTGTCAGATACTTGTATAAATGGGCTTATTCCAGAAATGCTAACCTTTTAAAGTCTTTTAGTCAGTTCAAAACTTTTCTCACTGGGGGGGGGTGTGTGTGTGTGTGTCAGTTTTTCTTGGTACTTTCTTGATGGTGTATAGGAACAGTGAACTCCTTTGTAGTGGCTAAGCACATACAGAGGAAGGCAAGTCCAGCACCAATTGAAGCAAACTGTAAGGATTTTCGTATCAGTGAGATGCTAAAAACCCGGACCGTTACAGACATGCTCATTCACATTTGAGCCAACAGTCTGTAGCACAAAGCACCAGAAGTTTCCTCCTTTCATCCAGCTCACTGAACAGGAGATATTCTCAATCTGGGAAAGGTTCATCCCGCTCTTCTGTTTTTACAGGTGCTGATCTTGCTTGACCAAATAGTATTGGTATAGAATGATGGGGAAAATAGCTAAGAAAGCCTTTTTCCTGGGTAACCTCTTCAAGAAATCAGAGCTGTCTTCTTTGAATATGTTACCTGCCATCCACAAAAGACTGGGCTGATGTGAATGAGTAATACATACTTTTCAAATTCCTAGGCAGAGGAAAATGTACTTTGCATGTTTGGATGTCAGACTCAAAATATCAGTATCATCACCAACACTGTGTTGGTAATTCCTAGTCTGTAATAATCAGATATTCAACTCAACTACATATTCATGCTATTAACTGCAGTCAGTAATACTAATAATGCTAATGGTTTTAATTCTAAACCAAAGTGTAGCTACATCATAAATAAATTGAAAGAAGGACACAGATGTACATTTTGGCCTCTTCTCTACACATAACTTAAAATTGAGATAGATCACAAAGAGCCATGTGGAAACAGCCCCTTTGGAAAAGCATCTGTGGAAGGAAGCATCTGTGGAAGGTCATGGAGGAGGGCTGTTTGCGAGGTCTCTCTGAAAATCAGTGAAACAGAAACACCACTCCAATTTCACAGTTTAGGCCAGAAGCAAAGAATTGAAGATGTGTGCTTTTAAAGCTAATCTGCATCATACACTGTATAGGGCAGGATCTCAGACACACTGATTAGGTAAATAGTCCACACAGAGGGAAATACAAGCTATTTGGACAGTGATAAATTGCAGAGCCGTATGACAAATTGATCTATATATACTGCTCTGGTTTACTTTAGTTTCACCAATTCATCTTCAAGAGGATTTATTCTGAAAATAAATCAACCTGCCACAGAAATATTTCCTTTTCTTCTTATAAACATGTCTCCCTTCGATCTAATGTACTGTAGCTTACCTGGCTGTAAAATTTATTAATTATATGGTATTTTTTCAGATACATTTATATCACTGTTCTGATATCCCAACACTTAGAATCACAGAATTCTTTAGGTTGGAAATGACCTTTAGAATCATTAAGTCCAGCTGTAAACCTACCACTGCCAAGTCCACCACTAAACCACAGCATTAAGTGCCGTATCTACACATCTTTTAAATGCCTCCAGGAGTTTTGACTCAACCATTTCCCTGGGCAGCCTGGTCCAATGCCTGACAACCCTTTTAGTGAAACTGTTTTCCCAATATCCAGTCTAAACTTTACAGTTTCCAACATCAAACAGCAAAGGTCATCGGACAATTATGTACATTTTTAGGATGTACCATTAACATGATGAGCTGCATACAAACTCCTGAACTAGTCAGGTCAGTTGCTCCCATTCTAAATTTTTTTAAAACTCAAGGAAATCTCATGTAGGACTTATTAATTTTTCTAGCACAAGATTTATTAATGAGATACTCTCTCTTTTTTCAAATACTGGAACAACTGTTGCTTTGCCAAGTACCCCAGATCACATGTTGCTGTGGACCATGACCCTTCAGGCACCTCCAAAAAGAGACGTTTTAAATTAGATTGTCTGAGAGCAGGGTCTGTCAAATATGTGGCCACCTTCAGCAAAACACAACATGGGGGGTGAGGTGGAGGGGGGTGTGTGTGGAGAAAAAAAAGCAAGCCTTAATCTGAGAAAACCAGACTCTCCTTGTAGGTGTTATGTGTCTGAAAAATCTATGATAAGGTTAATATGCTTTGTCACTTATTTGGCTTCACTTCTCTGCTATGGGCAAGGCCTGTGGTTTTAAACAATCCTGTTTGTGTGTAAATAAATGCCCCTTTAATTTGCCATAATTTCAAGTATTTTGTTTTGCAGTATAATTAACATACCTTTTATGATTTTTTTTTTACTCTCTTTTACCTTACGGGGCATACTTTCTCTTCCATGCACATGTGTAACCTCCAATAGCAATAATAACAGCTATGAAGTATGTCCCCAGGGGAGACAATTTCCCTAAAAACCTTTAAAATTTAAATCTATGCACCATGCTCGCCAACATGTATGCTCCAGTAAGTGAAACTAATATGCTGTACTTGCCAGCATAATAATCCAAAAATTGAATAAATTCCAAGCACCAAAGTTAAGAGAAAGTTCCTAATTCTTAACTTTGCATAACAACATGCATGGTGTTACCTCCAGCTGCATCGTTACTCGTTGCCATCTGACTTTTGAAGCATAACTTGTATGCTGAGGTGATGGAAAAGTGCACTGCATTCAATTTGACTGTATACTTCTCCTAATATAACTTCTGGAAAATGCAGTACAAAAGTACTGTATTCCGAAGGGCTCCATAAAAAAACAAGAATAAAGATGGTGATCCAGCCTTATTTTGATAGGTAAGGACAGAATGCATAACCACATATTTAATATGTTTCCTTAGCAGGTATAGCATAGCAGTTTTTTAAGGAAAGCTTATATTTTGAATAACTGCTTGCAGTTCTTATTTAAAATCACATGGATAAATGTAGGTAGGGGGTTGGTTTGTTGGTTTTTTGGTTTTGTTTTTTGTTTGTTTTTGTTTTGTTTTGTTTTTTAGTTTTTAAACACATTTAGATTTTAAATACAAGGTAGATTCTCTTTCTTCACATTTTAAGGACAGCATCTCTCAACATCATACAACATTAATGGCCATATTATTTACACTCATGAAGCTATGACACAATACAAATATTATATGCCACTGAACATCACCTAACTCACCCTGGGTTCATTAACACTTTGACCCCCGCTTTTTCTGCGAAGGGGTTGGAGAAGTAACTTGGTTTCCTCACTGTGGAATCAATGAGATGACTATTTTTTTTCTACTTCGTAACACTTCTGGCAAAGAATAAGTAAATACTAATTGCTGATGTCCTTCTAGTTATCTTCCTAAACCTATTAGCAGGTATACCCACAAAAGCACTAGTGTACTCCAACCCCTAACAGTCTGTTTTGCTATCTGTTAGAACTGTGTCTGCATGACTCTTCATCAGGGTCATGAGCTACTGTACACAAGAGCTCTTTGTGTTACCGTAATGCAAATCCCCATTACAGATGTGCTGTATGTTTAGGGAGAGGGCTAGGTTTGTGGGTTCAGCTATGCTAGCATAATTATACCCATGCAAATATTTTTAATACAGGCAAGGCCTAAGGTAGCATGATATTTTGAACTTTGGTAGTTATAATCTACTTAATACATACTTCACAAGACTTGAAAAAATCTGAATATAATTGAAAATGCAATTCTACTTGAGGATAGCGGTTTGCATGTTAAAAAAATATCTGAAAGGTATATCCCATACAAACACAAACTGCACTGTGAAGAACTATTACACAGCTGGTGTTGTTACACATAAGGAATAAAGCACCAGTGCACATAATTTTGACCCATTTTTAGCTCCAAATAAACTTACTAAAGTCACTGTATTTTATTCAGTGGGATGCTATGGTTAAAGCCTGAGCAACAGAAAAAAATAATAGCAGTCTGATTTTGCATTTATCTCATCTACTGTGCCTTACTTTCTGAACAATGATGCAAGCAAACAAATTGTACCTTATTTTTAAGATCTCATTCTGGATTCAATAAAGGCTCATATAACACAGCATGCTGGTAAGATAGTTTATAGAGCACTGAATGCCTCAGCTATAGCAAACAGAGCCTCTATATTTAAGAAAGCAGTATGCTCACCGACACATGCTGGATTTAAAAATGCAACCTGTGAATAAAATCTTGAAAAAGTGGGTTTTGTTTTTTTTTTTTTTTTAAAGAAATTGAAGAATGATTGTTAAACAGGTGTAATTACAAACATATTTTAACATACAGCAGAGTAAAAGTTAGCTAACCATTTCAAGTTCTCCAATCTGTTAACTGTAATAAGCAAAAGAAATACTGTTCGAAGGAAAAACGTTTTCCAGTAGTTAATCTTCTAAATTAAAAAAAAATAAAAATCATACAATGTACACAGAGCTGTGTTTCTTAAAGTTTACATAATAAATGTTCTGCTTGTGAAAGCGTTTATATCAGGACTGCATTTATTGGTTGTCTCTCAAATAAGTAGGGCAGTATTCCATTCTATCTCCAAACCAAAAACTTTATTTAAATTGCCTGTGGGACAACAAAACCCACCCCAAACAACTATTGCTTGAATATGATGATGCTTGCAGTTAAAATCCATCTGGAAAAAGAACGTAACCACATCAGAAGGCAACCAGATGAATAACACACCTAGCCTCTGCAGAGCCAGGGCCCACACGCCCAGCTGAACAGCCCAGATTCCTTTCCCTGTGCACGGTGTTATCCCAATAGAGCTGCATGAGTGCGCCTACAACAAAGAATTACCTCCTAGCAAGGAAAAGGGGAGACCATGATCCTGGTAACGTTTGCTAGGTGAAACAATGTTAAAGAACAGCAAAATGCTTCTGCCTTTTGCAGAACCTATTTTTTTGTGGTCTTCGCAAACACTCTTGCATCATATGTTTTATTCTTACAATGTATATATGGTACACAGCATCTTTACTTTTAGCGAAGATACTAACCAGCTGTCGCTGACAAAAAACACACGTTCGTTAATCCTATGACCCTATTCAGAAATTTGTCCAACTTCACCGCGGGTCGTCTGTTGTTTTGTGGGTTTGGGGTTTTTTTAAGGTTTCCAAACATGACCCGTTTTCCTCCTTTCCAGCCCAGGCGCACCTTGTTGAACCAGGAGGGGTAAAGCCGACGGCTATCAGGGCAGCACGCACCGGCAACCCCTCCGGGCTCGCAGGGCCAGACCCAGCCGGAGCACGCACGGCCCCACCCGGACAGGGCAGGGGTCGCCAT
>NW_009936858.1:0-3152 GCF_000696875.1 Nestor notabilis
AACCACGACAGCATGTATGCAAAGGAGCAGCTGAGCATCCTGACTGCACTGGTCTGTTCTAGTATGACCATATTTTTTCTATTATAGTTTCCAAATTTCCCTGTTTATACAATAAATCACGTGAATACACTGCTGAAATCAAGAGTTCCAACTAAGAATTCCTTAGCAGCTCAGTTCTGTCACCAGCCCAGATTCTATGTGACCAGGGCAGTGTCCTTGACTGGTGCCCACGGATCCAACTTCCAGGCTGCACTTGCATTGGGCAGCAATGACCTGGGTGGAAGAAGGCTCTGGCTTCCACCTGTGAGATGCAGAAGGAGGTGGTTTGCAAAATGCCTGTCAGTCAGTGCTGCATTCAGAGTAAACGTAATGAACAAAAGGTCAAGTCACTCCAGCATGTCAGCATCATCAGACATGTGCAAAGGCAGGGAAAATAATGATGGAGACATACAACTTGCCTGTGCATAAAGGACTGATTCCTATTCTCTTTCTGCATCACATTCTAACCAGGATAAGCATCACTCCTGCCAGATTTTAAGGAAATGTTCTCCTCTTCAGC
This sequence comes from Nestor notabilis, assembly GCF_000696875.1. Lineage (NCBI taxonomy): Eukaryota > Metazoa > Chordata > Aves > Psittaciformes > Psittacidae > Nestor > Nestor notabilis. The sequence continues at coordinate 560 of NW_009936858.1, forward strand.
ATTATTTCTATAGATTTCCCTCCCCCCTGCTGAGTTTTTTCTACTTCAAGACACAGATCAAGCCAAGTGTGCTAAAAAGTGTTGAAGTGCTGCCTGAACAAAGGTAAAGTCCAAGCAAGAAAGAAAAAGATGAGGCACTTGCCAAAATCATTTGTGCACGTTGCAGAGATGAACTCAACGATCCTTAGCAAGGGCATAAGCACAACTCAGCATGGACAAGTTTGTTTTTCTTTTTTCCTTTTTTAAGGACTCCCATTTAAAACCAGAAGTGAGACTGTTAATTCCCTCTCCAGCCCTGTTAAGGCAGTAATAAGACATCTTCAAGCTTCGACAGAAGCACAATACAAATGCTGAGCTCCACTAGGACCTTCAGGTGGTTGCTCTGGGGTGAGTTCTGTCTGGACAGCAGCAGTAAAGGCCTCTGCAAGCCAGAGAAAGCCACCTCAGCTCTGAAGCATTTATTCATCTTGACTTTACCTCACCCCACTTCAGCGGAATGTATGGCAGCTCTTCTCTCATACGCCTCTATCCAGACAGACACTGAAGAAGTTGTTGTCCCGTGTCAACTGTGCATCCAGAAGCAGGGATCTCCCCTCAAGCATAGTTTTCCATGAGAGTCATTTCCCAAGCACTTCCAAAAGAGTCACTTCCCAAGCACAGCCCAGATGAACCTCCCACAAGGAAGAAGCAAGACTGAGGATGCGATCCCACATTCTTCAAGGTAACCCAGACTCTGAGATACCTGTGTGCAGGAGAAGAGTGGGAACACCAAACACACACCAAAAAGGCTCTGCTGGGTCAGGCAGAAGGTGCATGTAGTCTAGTACCATGTACCTGCTGATGGCTGGCCACAGATACCCAAGGGAGACCACATGAATGGGTGCCCTCTCACAAATGTTCCCTCCCGCACCCACAGAAAAGGCTCTGACGGGCTCAGCTCCCAGGGCTCAGCTTCCAGACACCACATTGCCCTACCTGGGGTGGCTACAATCTTAGCCAGTGGAATGGCAATACCTTGCTTTGGTTTTTCCTATCCCACCTGGCTGCGCATAGGCCTGAGAGGAGCTGGGCCTCAGTATTGTGCTGCCCCACACAAGGAAGGTTTCATAGTCCGACACAAAAGAATCTTTTCCCCAGTGACCCAGCACGGGGTGAGCATGGAAAAGTGCCAGGCAGGAACGTTTTTATGTGATAAATAATCAGTTGCACGCTCAATGTGTGATTCTTGTTAAAATCCAGCGCTGAAACAGCTCCCGAATCGCACTGTTACCACCTCCACCAATCTCTTTTGCATCTCATTGGCATTTGAGAACGTTAATTGACTCATTATTTCAATTCATATTCAGGGAAGGAAGTTGATTAAGGGAGGCAGATGCAGAATCTCCAGACACATTTGTCGCTGCGTTGTTGTCCCGGCAGTTTACCCGAGTTATTAGAATACTTAGGAGGTAATAGCCAGGAGAACAGGGAAGGGGGGTCCCTCGCAGAGTTTGTCTGTTAACCCCCAATGACACAGACTGGCCCTTCACCAGACCTGCCCCTGGCAAAGCTCCCACAGACAGCACTCAGGGCTCAGCACAGCCTGCTCCAGCACACCTAGAGACACTCAGGAAAACTGCTCAGTGCTGCTTTTCTTTGGGTTTAGTTTCCTGGTGGAGATCTACCTTCTGCAGATCCTCTCTACCAGTATTTCATTAACTAATATCTTATCCGCACCCTTATTTTAAAGCTACTTTCAAGACAACAGATCTGTATTGATGTGAAACAGGGCACAAACTTGCCACTTACATTTTTGCAGGTGTTGCTAGCATGGAACACACAGTGAGGAATAAACACCTCCTCTGGATCTTGTCAAGTATCTACATACTGTGCAGGCTAGGTTATTTCAGTCAGTTGACCAAAGGAAAACAAACAGAAGAATGAAAGGGTCTGGTGGTGACCAGGTCAGAATTTAGATTGTGCCACCATTACCACCCCAAACTATTTCAAACTAAACCCAACAGCAGGATCTGCTTCAAGACTTCTGCTGATACACAACAGTTTTGCACAAATGAGGACAGGAGGATGAGCAACTCCCCCCTTGCTGTGGTGCAGTGCTACTGCTTTTGCCAAGAGCCCCACTTGTCACTACCAGTCCTTTTACCTTCAGATGCACAAACACCAACTTGAAGATGGAAAGTGTCCCTTATGGAAGTCTATTAGGAGTGACACAGCAGACAATAACAGCTCCTTCGGAGCTGTTATGATCTGTCATGTAAATACATAATTAAGGACTTGTTAAAATGCAGATTATGTAAATACATATTAAGGGTCTTCTGAAAATGCTGATTATTGACCCACTGGAACTGAATTACTCCCCTGGAGAAGTTCATAAACACAGATTTATATTTCGAAGCAGGGATTACCAACCCAAAAGTCGAGTAGCTTCTCCTTCAGTGACTTTTAGAACTGCCCATAAAAGTATTTGCATGGAGAAGAGATAGGGACAAAAACTATCCTGGACTACTGCCATCTATGTAAAGGAGAGGCTCCTCAGCAGAGAAGGTCCTTGTTAGAATCACAAAACAGTTGCTCCGCACTTCTATACAGCAGG
>NW_009936858.1:3183-7992 GCF_000696875.1 Nestor notabilis
AGGGAACTCTGGACACACTACCCACACTTTTTCCCCACCACAAGTGGGAGTGGCAGCTCAGCTGCAGGGACTCAGGCTAACCTTTTGTGCTTCAAAAAGGAGTTAGCCTACAAAGTCATATGGTGCTAACAAAAAAAAAGATCAACTAAGGTTAAAAATTGTCTCTAAACCAAACCAGCCTTCGTGCAACAAGCAGCATCTCTCCATCTCTGGGGTATTTTCACTGTTTTCACGTCACCAGACAATTTGGTGGAAGTAAAATTCAAATGCTGCCCTCAAAGCTTTTCAAACCATCCTGTGTTCCTCCACTGGATGTCTGAGGCCATGCAAGAGACCCCACTGCTAACAGAGGAGAGAGCAGAAGCATCTAGCTGTTTGGATGCACTGACCAGTCCTGGAACACACATACCAACCCATACCAGATAAGGCAATTCCTTCTCCAGGGAACTCTACTCAGAACTATCTCATGCCTCTGCCCAGCTCTGCCTCATTGCTCAGCTTGGCTTTGCCCAAGGGATAACTCCCAACTCCCTCCACAAGAAAAACACAACAGACAAACAAACCTAAGAAAATAGTAGTCCTCTCCAAGTCTTGACTTCTTCATAGCCCACAAATGCAGAAGAACATGACAGTCACTGGGTAGACCAATGAAACAAGACACCAAACAACCTGTTTGGTGGCTGTTCTTTGGTTTGGTTTTATCCCAAGCTCCAGTGAAGAATGCAGGTCTATCAAATTAACAGAGCCACCTCACATTACACCAGCTGAGGTTCTGGCTTATTGCATACATCAGTGGAAGCATCCTCAGGTATGCATTACCTGACACTCCAGGTGGATTACACAACTCCACCAAGACATCTGCTTGCTTCAGAAACCACTCTTTCATGACTTACACTGGCTAATGCTATCAAAAGGTAGCATAAAAAAGGAAACAAATGACAAGCAACAATTATTCTAAAATCCAGGCTGCATGTGGAGCCATTTCAGAACCTGACAGATGCACAGAATTTCCATGGAAACTTAACCACTCAACATATAACACACACTTGTTCCACCAGAACAAGGCACAATCTGCCAAGGTGGGCTTTGCCCATGAGAAGGAAGTTCAGCACTGAAGAAATTACTTTCCCTCCCCTCTGTGGTCCAGATAATGCATTAAGCCATAGGGCTGGTTAAGCCTTATGCACAGAAGCAGCTCCATTTCTCTCCCTAAACCCAACCAAATCCCTAAACATTCACCAATAGTATGAAGGATACAAGCTGGATTTGTACTGCTACCACTGTCAAAAATAGAGTGCTAACAACTTTCCTTCAGAGAAATACACACTCAAATAATCACTTCTCAACTGTATTTAACAGAATGCACAGGTACCTAAAGAGAGCTGGGGAGAGGGACAGGGCAGATTTTAAAGATAGGAGATGAAGTTTGAGCTGAAGAGCTATACATCCACTCAGATCTACAGTGCTGCCCTGACAGAGAGCTGCTTGTCTGATATCCAATACATAGCACTGCTTAAAAAGTGATTATATGTGCCTTGGAAAAGAGGACCTAAAAATCTAAGGAACAAGAAATCTACCCAATTCTGCTCGATATTCTGGAGATGCTCAGCTTGTGGTTATGTTCCACTGTTTCTAGCTTGAGATCCGTATCATAACCATCTTATTCCACTACTGATAACATACTGGACAGCTGACTTCCATATTCACACCCATTTCTCCTACCTCCTCTCTTCCCCTCAAATTGTCTGATCTTAGAGATTACAAAGGGCTCACAATGTTCACCATAGAAGCCCACAGTGCTCACACATTCCTGTTCAGCTCTACTCAGGAGTTTATAGACCTTGTTTCAGTCCATAAGCCCCATTATTTGCTGTTAACATCACCAGACTTTGAATCCAGAGAGCTAATAGAATTGTATTATTATATCACACCTTTAAATCATGTTTTAGATTATTCTGGAAGCAAAACACTGATTCTGTGTGTCAAATGAAGCTGGGGAAACATCTTCAGGATGTTCCACCTCTTATGAGATACCTAAATGCATTTTGCAGCTATGCAGATATGGTTTAAATCAATTCCTCACTGAAGTAATTGTAAGGTGTCCCTACCCATGGCAGGAGGATGGAACTAGACGATCTTAAGGTCCTTTCCAACCCAAACCATTCTGTGATTCTATGATGCTCTTGAGAAGAAGCTACAAACAGGGGAGGTACAGAGGGTTAAAATATATGGATATATAAAATATGGATGTCTCACTGCTAGCAGTGTTGAAGGCCAGGTTGGACGGGGCTTGGAGCAACCTGGTCTAGTGGAATATGTCTCTGCCCATGGTAGGAGGTTGGAATTGGGTGAGCTTTAAGGTCCATCCCAATCCAAATCACTGATTTTATGATACATACATGTAAGAGGCAGCAGAGGGGATAAAAAAGTCAAAATGCTGCTTGGAAGGTTCAGATACATTTCAGCTAGTAGCTAAACAATTTCTGCCCCAAAAGTCAATAACTGTATATTCAACAAACCCAGAAATAAGCTCCTTTTATGAGTTGGTGCTGACCACTGGAAACATCTGATCTCAGCTTTTGGGAACCTGGAGTTCGCAGGAATCCTTCCAGCCTCCTCAGATTTGCCCTGTGCTCTTAGGACATTCATGTGGCTGGGCAGAAATACTCTGACAGAATAGCTTCCTGTCACACAGCAACACCAGTCACAACTGAAACATTCAGCATGTTTTGACAATATATCACTTTCCAAAATGACAACTGAACTTCTGATAAAGTGATTTCACTTCATTGTGACTTTTGTTTCAATATTCCCTGTTGAATGAGCTTTTGTTTGAATGTTTTCTATGAAAACACAGTACAAAGAGCACAAAGCGTTTTGATTGACCGGGGTTATTTCTTTTCCCCCAGAACAGAGCACAATCGAGGTTGCAGTCATTGTTTTGCCACACTCTGTTTCAGGAATGAAAGGTCACCATTTTCTCTAGTATGTTCAGAATACAATCTAGACTTGATTCCAGGTTTTAATTACAGTATGAGTGGCTCTGGAGACCCCATCCAGCTAATGATAATGGATTTTAGAAGTGCAGGCACCTTTCAGCGCCAAAGCCTGACTCGTTAGCCTACCTTGCACAGCATAAACATTGCTGTTGTATGCCCAAAGCCAGGTCTGGACCCCAAGACACGAGAGTTAGACATCAGGAAGAAGTTCTTTACTGTGAGTGTGGGGAGGCAGCAGCACAGGCTGCCCAAAGAAGTGGTGAATGCTCCATCCCTGGCAGTGTTCCAGGGCAGGTTGGACAGAGCCTTGGGCGACACAGTCTAGTGAGAGACATCCCTGCCCACGGCAGGGGGGTTGGAACTGGATGAGCTTAAGGTCCTTTCCAGCCCACACCTGTCTATGATTCTGTGATGTGCTGGTGCACCCACTGGAATTTGTACTGCCTTTGCTTCACACAACAGCCTTCATTGGCAGAACTGGCTGGTTCAGGGGTGTCTACACTGCAGCTGTGCTGTCCTGACACATCTCTCAAGCACTCAGCTCAGCCCCTAAGCACACTCCAGTGCCACATGCACTGGGGCTGAGCCCTAGCAGCTCCAGCACGGCCAGGACAAGGATGTCCCTGCTCCGAGCTGAGCCTGCTGACTGAGGGACAAGCACTGTAGGGGAGAAGCAGGCACAGCATGAGTTAAACACAAGTAGCTGCCACACCAAGTGCCTGAGGGAGAATAAAAGCCATTCTAAAAAGAAAAGCTGGCTTCCTGACAAACACGTTCTAGCAAATATGATTATCTTTAAGGTCTGCTGCTTTACAGTAGTAACTATTAATAACAGACCACCCTGCATGCGACACTGAGTGTCTGAAAACTGAATATTCCCTGCAAAAACTCTTATTTACTTGCTCTCTCTTAATTACCAGATTAATGCATAATCTGCCAAGTGCTGCCATGTGTCTGGTGTTGCACGAATGAGAGGACGGACAGCTCCTTACAGTCCAATGATGGCGTCTTCCCTTGTCATCTGCATCTCTTAGGTGATATAAGGGAGCAAAATACTGTCCTCCCACTGCCTGGTTTTACACCCCTGTTGCCAGTGAGAGCAAGTGCTGCCTGCTCTCTGGTCTGCCCAGGACTGATGGTGAGGTGCTGGGCAATTGCTTTTGGGCTCCAGCGCCGTGTGAACTGGTCCATGAGAGTAGCGACAGAGAGAGCCCTGGAGCCATTAGCTGCTACTGCCCAAGGCCTGGAGCAAAGTGTGGACTCACAATTCGAAATAGGACTGAATTAAGAAAAATTCTCATCCTTTCTTAACATTTTTGTAGATTGTTACAAAAAAAAAAAAAAAAAAAAAACAACGAAACCAAAAAGACTTTACAAAATGAGAAAAACCAACAACCCAACACCAACCCAAACCACCAAAACCGTACCAAACTCCAACCTTTTCCAGCTACTTTTGTCAAAATTATTTACAACCCAAGGAAGAGCAAGTGCAGCATTAAATAAACCAGAAAATCAACCATATCCTGGGCTGCATCAAAAGGAGCATGACCAGCAGGTCGAAGGAGATGATCCTGCCCCTCTACTCTGCTCTTGTGAGACCTCATTTGGAGCATTGTGTACAGTTCTGGTGTCCTCAACATAAAAAGGACATGGAGCTGTTGGAGCAAGTCCAGAGCAGGCCACGAGAATGATCAGGGGCTGAAGCACCTCCCGTATGAAGACAGGCTGAGAAAGTTGGGGCTGTTCAGCCTGGAGAAGACTGCATGGAGACCTCATAGCAGCCTTCCAGTATCTGAAGGGGGCCTACAAG
>NW_009936858.1:8121-60913 GCF_000696875.1 Nestor notabilis
GCAGTTGAAGTGTGGCTGGCATAAAGCTACCCTATATTTAAAAGCTACTCTATATTTACTTCCAACCTGATCTTGTGAAAGGTCTCCCTGCCCATGGCAGGGGGTTGGAACTAGATGATTTTAAGGCCCTTTCCAACCCAAACCATTCTATGGTTCCACGATTAAACAAAAAAAAGTCCAGATGTTCCAAGCATCCTAGTCTCTAGTAGACCACAGCTCTCTGCAATGTGTGGGGACAAAATGCTTTGATGTTACATGTTGCTGCTGCTGCTTCTGACAGTCCAGGCTAATTTGCACTGTTTTGAATTGTTAGTATCTCTTTTCACGTAGACGACTTGCTCTGCAAAAACACCACAGGTTGTGCTGGCATGGAGGGAAGCAGACAATGGCACCATTTGTAAACTTGTACTGGGTAAAGTCTGCATACTCATGGGCATACCTCTTGCTTGTAGTTGGGCAAGACTGTGCCGTGGGACGCTGCAGAGTGGGAAAGACCCCAAAACCTCCTCAAGCCAGTGGGAAGGACGTGGGCTTTGACTATTTGCAGAGTGCCATCTGAACTGCAGCAGGTCTGCTGTCTGGGAAACAAACAGGCTGGCAGCATCATTTTGACCCACTGCTTTGCTCCTGCTGTGCAAAGACGTTTCTTTCAACCGCTCCTTGTAATGCTAAAGTCAGACATTTGCCTTAATTACTGCTTTTGATTGCCAGTGTCCAAAGTCTGAGATTCCTTCTTTCTTTTTCATGGAGCTGGTGATATTAGTGTAGGTTTTCCTTCTGTTTTCAATTCTTTGTCCGTGACAGATTTCACAGCAGGAAACGGTTCTGTGGCATATGGCCACTAAATTACAGAAACTTCAGAAACTTCTGTCCATGAGTTAATTTTAAAACTGAAGAAACAGAAAATTGTTTTACAAAAACTAAACTAGATCACAAAAAAACCTCTTTACCTATCCTTAAACATCCTACCTCTGTCCTAGTTTGCAGGAATAACGCCGCCATGGCTGTCAGGTCCTTCCTTTTCAGATCTGAAGGATAGGGCTGTCTTCATGGAAGGGATATCAAGAATACCTACCAGCACTCATGCACAACACCATTAAGGTGTATAGAAACTGTTTCTCACCTTGTTCAATGACTGCTCTATTCTACAGCTAGTCCTAGAGCACACACAGGGAAAAACCCAAGGCTGATTTGAGCCTGAGCAGTTACAAACCATGAGGCAGAACACTGTCACAAAGGCTGAACTGGCTACAATGACACCACACACAAAGCCTGGGTCTGTTTTCAACAGGCAAGGGGTGGAATCAAACTTCTATAGGGGATTATCTGCTGTAGGTTTACAAAACGCTCTGTAAAAGAGTGTGAGGAGTACATAGATGGCATACCATCCTGCAGATGCATCAAGCTTAGGAAGGGACTGAAAAGAAGCATCAGAAAACAAAATTCAAAGAATTTACAACCCAAACCCAACGGAATCTTGTGGAAAACCAAACAAACCAAAAATACGCACGTATTTCGTGCATCCTGAAGTCTCTTTTTGCCCTGTACCAGGAGAGATTCTCCTCACCTAAGACAGAATATGTTCCTTCTGGAGCACATTAATAGCTCTGGGGAAGCGTGTGGTACAAGTAAATTGTGCCTTATGGCTTTAACCAAAATATGGGTGCAAAGATGAGCTGGTTTGGGTTTGTTTTTCTTAACACTTTACAAGAGAGGAATTAGGCGTACCTAATGATGGAAAATAAAGGAACTGATGTACGATTTCTTGTGTGAATGCACAATTATTGGTGCAAAGGCTCCACCATGCAGGACACTGGTTAAAGCAGGAAGACATCCCATCTGTAAAACAGAGGATTCAAATGGTCTGATTGGATCTGGCACAATCAAGGTTTCTTAGTGAGAAAGTGTACAGTTTCCTAACGTGGCTGACAGAAAGCCACACTCAGACCTTTTCAGAGGCTTTCAGGAGTTATTAGCACAGATTAACTATGGCGTGGGCAAAAGGTTTCAAGTCTTGTTTGTAGTTAGCCTTTGGCTCTGAATTAGCAACTTAGCTCTTAAATGATCAATTGAGTCATAGGCGTTAATGAGTCAAGTTCAGCCAGAAGGGCTGAGGAAGGAGGCAGAAAGATCTCAAGCCGCTGTTTTGGAAAAAGGGACTATGAAAACCTCAGTAATTTCTAAAGTCAAACTGTATTTTAATCAATGCCTCCCAAACAAGATGAAGAAGCCACGCTGTGACTTTCCCAGCTGTAAAAAATGGAAGTCTGGTTTCACATTTGCATGATTTTGAAGGTCAAATGCCTGCTATCCAAGTCTTACTGATCCATATGGACTAGAAATGCCACAATATGCAATCATCATGAAGGCAGATTGTCTCCTGTAAATCTGTCCTTTTTGTAACACATTCAAAATGTACCGTATTGGATGGATTATAAATCCATTCAGGAAACACAAGCAATATTGTTCCGAGCGGCTCTGGTCTTGTGAGCACCCGCGCGTCCGGGTAAAGATGCACGTACGTGTGTGTGTCTGTGTGCGCATCCGCGAGAGAGACGCAGAGACAGATGGCCCAGTCCTGCCCTCTCCCAAGTCAGCGGGAGTTCTGCCATCCACTTCAGAAGATGGGAGTTTGCATTTGGGCAGAAAGGGACTTTGATCAGCATAATGCTTATTCTAGCTGCATTTAGAAAGGAAAACCACTTACTCTAAGTGGAAAATGGGCAGGGCTGTGGGGAAACCTTCCCTGGAGGGAGCAGGCTGCTGCTTGGCCAGTACCTCCTTCTTGTGGGAACAGTTTGGATGATGCAAGCAGCAGACATGGAATCGTAGAATCACAGAATGATTTGAGTTGCAAAAGACCTTAAGATCATCCAGTTCCACTAGACCATGCCACCAAAGGCTCTGTCCAACCTGGCCTTGAACACTGCCAGCGATGAAGCATTCACCACTTCTTTGGGCAACCTGTGCCAGTGCCTCAGCACCCTCACAGGAAAGAATTTCTTCCTCAGATCTAACCTGAACTTCCCCTGTTGCAGTTTAAACCCATCACTTGTCCTGTCGCTACAGTTCCTGATGAAGAGTCCCTCTCCGGCATCCTTGTAGCCCCCTTCAGATACTGGAAGGCTGCTCTGAGGTCTCCACGCAGCTTCTCTTCTAGAGGCTGAACAGCCCCTATTTTCTCAGCCTGCCTCCATTCATATACAGTGCTTTGTGTCCTGCAATCCTTGTCCAGCACAAAAATTAGGAACTCTGTTTCACATCATGCCATTATTTGTTATTCTCCAGTTGGGGACTTTCCAATGACACAGGTTTTTAAATGTTCCTGTGTTTCTTTGGCTGGAAGGTCCCTGCTCCCCATGGCAGCCGAAGAGCACGCAGCGTTTTCACTTCTCAATTCTAACAAATCCCTTTACACATTGCCATTTTTTTCTTCCAGCACATGTAATTGAAAAGAGACATATGGAGACCAGCATGCAAATCCTGCAAACATTTCAGCAGAGCTTCAAAACTAATGCTAATCAATTTTTTGGAACTTCTTCCCTCCCTACCCCCACCCCCCCTTCTGTTAACTCAAGAGCAAGTTCTAAAGAATCCAAGGTGCTGTGTTTTTAAGATAGCATAATAACCCTCAGTGAGTGACCTCCCCACCAAGCCTTCTTCCTCTTATCTCTTGTTTTTCACCCCATGCACACACAGTGTCACCCACAGCACTGACACGAAAGCCGCAAGCTGCTGGCTTGGAGAGCTCAGATCAGCACATCTGGAAAGCTGCAGGCTGACAGCACTGCAGCAGCAGCTGCATCAGACACCAGTTCCCCTTGTTTTTCCTATAAAACACCCATAATACAAGCTCCCAAAAATGTACTTCTGCACGCTGGTGCTGAACATTACCTGAGAACAAGGAAGGCACAAGATGAACAGACCTTTACAACAGAATGTGCATCTGCCAAGACAAAAATACCCAGCGAGCTTCTGGTGCTGGCACTGTGACAGCGTCAGCAAGCTGTCTTTGCAATGGGTTTGCAAATGATCCATTACAAGATTTGAGTATGAATTCTGCAAAGGCTTTAAGGCCCCGAGGGCAACACACTCTCTATACCCCCACCTAAGCATTCACCAGATCGACGGGGCTACAGGCTACAAAGAAACCCTTCCAAGACTGCTTGTACAAAGGCTTTGCAACAGCCCCGTGAGCTGTTTTTTCTCCTCTCCCTCCTTTCCTCCCTCCCTCTCTCTTTTTGTTCAGTTGCCTGGCATTTGCTAACCCACAAGCTGCTGTTTCCCTTTCCAAAGAAGCTCTGATGGGTGGAGGGCCAGGAAAAATTAGCCCAACTGATGAATGCAATCTCGACAGAAAATATGTTTTTTATCAGGGACCACATGTTGCCAACCGCAATTAAAGTAAAACTGGGAGATTTCATCGGATATAAGCCTGCATAAAAACCCACGGGCTCACTTGTCAGGTATTTGTCATAGAATCACAGACTGGTTTGGGTTGGAAAGGACCTTAAGAACACTTAGTTACAACTCCCCACCATGGGCAGGGAGGCCTCACACTAGACCACGTTGCCCAAGGCTCTGTCCAACCTGGCCTTGAACACTGCAAGGGATGGAGCATTCACCACTTCTCTGGGCAACCTGTGCCAGTGCCTCACTACCCTCACAGTAAAGAACTTCTTCCTTAGATCTAACCTGAACTTCCCCTGTTGCAGGTTAAACCCATCACCCCTTATGCTATTGCTATCAATGTTCCATTCATGAACTGGCTGAGGCCAGGAACCTCAGCCATTAGTGGAGCTGAATAAATGATGGTAATTGGCATTTCAGCACTGAAGTATGACAGAAATTTCCATAAGGGCTGTGAATCATTTTCCCAGCTATCCATGTTAGGCAAATAATTTTACCAGGATTATTTTCCAATAATTACAAACATCTCATAAGCATTATTCAACTTTGTTATTACCCTTGGTTTCAAATGATTACAGCCCAATGATATACTTAAAAACTCACAGAACATCACTTTGCATCCTCTTGTATTAGCTGTTGTCCCAAAACAAACAGAGTAACAGGACTTCTAACAGCTACATTATTCACCTAAGTGCATGCAGCATGTAAAGCAGGCATGTACTTGGCCATACCATGCAGGTATTGCAAACCATGCAAGATATGAGGTCTGCTAAGGAAGGATGATTCAGTGTCTGATCAAACTCCTACTGAGGCAAAGAAATAACTGATCACCTTTCTCAGTATTCCTGGGATTTATTCCCCAGTCTGTGCCCTTCAGCTTTGCCAAAATGCAAACCATGGACAAAGATTGTGCAAGTTCCTTCATTTTCTTGTTGACTGCCTTCAGAAATGCCAATACACATGCTGTGAGGAAAAAGGAGCTGGTTTGTCCTCACAGAGGACAGCACTGAGCATGGATCCAGAAAGGAGAAGGCAGCATGGACAGAAAAGGAGACTTTGAACTTTGAAAGGCATGACAGAAGGTAAACGTAATTTTAGTCTTGAAGAAACCAACCTCACAGACTTGAATAGATGAACTTACTTAAACCAGAAACACAGCAAGCAAACACAAAGATGTTCTTTTAGGAGGAAATAAAGCTTGTGATGTCTGGCAGTACCAGCCGAGCCCTTGTGCACCCCAAGCCTTGTGCACTATACTATATATAGTATATAGTATTATATGTATATATAGTATGTAGTATTAAGCAACGCCTACTGTTTACAAAACATTATTGCCCTCAGAGTAAGTGGAGACAAAGGTTTATTCCTTCCTTCCCATCCCTTCCAAACACACCTACTGTCTCCAAATCAACTTCCTTCAGAGAAGAGGATTTCATCCCAATTTGCTGAATACTTGTAATAAACATGACTTTTTTTCTTTAAACAGCAAGTTTAATGCAAAAAACCACAAACAACTAAACCCCCAAACAAGGAAACAGAAACCAATCAACCCAAAGAAACACAACCATCCAATCAAAACAACCCAAATTGAACCCAAGCCTCCACTGAATTTCCCAGTACCATCAGGAAGAGTTTGCAACTATTAACATGTCAGGAATAAGGAAGGAGATGAGATGAATTTTAGGTACCACTCCTTAAGTAAGTCCAAAGAGAAAAAGAAGCTCCTCAGCCAGAGGACTGGGCCATGAATGTCCACTCACCCAAACACAAACCAGCTTTTTTGTGAGACTTTATTGCAAGCAATGGGAAAACTCTGGAGCACAGAAGGGTGAATAAAGCCACCCAGAATTAGCCAGTTTCCTCTTGTTCTCATTTGTCACTTAGGAGAATATTTATGAAAACAGAAATACAATTAGAAGGCTGTTCTCCATAAGCCAGCCAGCCTTGGCCATTCCAACAGTCAGGTTGGGGCTGCCACCAGCCCTGCAGAGCTGCCACCAGAGCTGCTGTACTCCTCCAACGCAGAGCTTCCCATGCTGGGAGTCCTTTCACCTTCCTGATTTTTACATATGACAAAAAAATACCCATGTTTCTGTCTGTGAGTCCTGATGATCCATGACCGCTCCTGTCACAAGCCGTGACTTCACCCACACCACCATCCACGTGCTTTCCAAGGCGGGTGGATGGAAACCTGTGCTATGAACAAGTAATGCTCTCACTGTCCCCTTGTAACAGTCACTACAAGTGACATGTGCATTTGGCCCATAAACAGAGGAATTCACCTGACACAGGGTGGCCCAATTAATGCTAAAGACCTTGTCTCTCTGATCCCAAGATGACACTGGATTCCAATATAGCTCCCATTTCAGGATATTAGGGAGGAATCAATCACTTGTCCAAAGGGAGCAGCTCAGAGAGCCTCACTGTGTCCTCACAAGCAGCACGTCAGACTCTGCCCAAGAGACTCAAAGTGACAAAAAGCCAGGCTCTGTTGGCCATCAACTGCTCCTCCTGCCTGCACTTCTGGGACAGAACCTGGGCACAGAGAGAAGGGGCCACAAAAAGCCATCATGTTTCAGAGGTTCATTTTTATATCCACTTAGGAAAAAAACATAGAAAAGAAAGAGGGAACCATCTCCTTTGTCCTTCAGCAGCATAAGGTTCTGGATAAGAAGTGACTGTTATTTGCTCCTAAAGAGGAGCAAAATATTGTCAGGCATTTGGGTTATTTTTTCTTTAACACAAGGAAGGCAGCAAGAAGAGGAGGCACAATAATGGCACTGGTTTATACAAGATTGCTGCCTTGTTTCTCATGAAACAGCTTAAAAAGCAGGTGAACACATGGCAGGAACAGCACTGATTTGTATTTGCAGAGACCAAAGATAGTAAAAGGATTAAAGAAGATCTCTATATGGTCAGATCTAATTTAGCATCCTCACTGCTGATTGAGAAGAGCAACTGTAAAGTGAATTGAGTATTTCTAAAAAAATACCACCATTTAGGCACTGTCTGTAAGAATGAGAATGGGGTAGCAATACACTGGTGGAAATATCAAAAGTGATAACTAACACAGGAAAAAAGAAACCAGCAAGATCTTTGATACTTCTAAAGATGGGAAGAACCAATGTGGGAACAGGCTCCATCCCTAATACTTTTTTTCTCTAACTGGAGGGATGACACTGGACATAAGTCAAAAGAGCAATATCCACTGCACACAAAGAAATAGGTCTGAATAAATGGATGAGGAACACCCTCAGTCATGTCCTAAAATATACTTCCAGACCACAAGCACAGTAAGGAAAGATGGCATCTTGCACTAAGCCAGGGCAGCCGCTAGGAAGAGAGCAGACAGTTTTCAGACACACATCCTTATTTACCTGGAAGTTTTCCATTTCCTCCGGTTAAGTCTGTTATTCTCATTAAGTATTTCACATGCTGGAATATCAGCATGTGATCTGATGTTTTTCATGAAGTTTATTGGTGGGGTTTTTTTCAGTACTGCTTTAAGTCCCATTCTTAAGCATGTGAGATAAAACCAAACCTCTTTAAGATGAACTGGAGGTTGCTACGTTACCATGCCAGTAGGTTTGTGTTGTAGCTGGTGATGGCTTGTGCTTGCTTGGATGGTAATTACTGTCAAAAAGCAAAGGGTTAGTGAACAGGGCCCATGGGAAAGGGCTGGATGACAGTCAATGGAAGACATCCTGCTAATAGGTCTGAGAGCAATTAGGGTATGGTTTATGATCACAACACTTAACCCTCTACCTCTCAAATAGCCAAATGCTTTCTGTGTTTGTGCCTGCTGCAGAGCAGGTTCTATACAGCCTGGAGGGCAGCCTCTGGCTCTGTACTCTTCAGTGCAATTTGTCCACACGTAAGTCAGCCCTCCTCAATAAAAAGCCAGACACTGAGACATTCTGACACAAATCCTAGGAAAAATTGAATAGAATTTGTTTAGCTGCCTCTGAAAACTGTACTCAACATGTAATTTTATTTCTTCACTATACACACAGCAGGCACCACCATCTCATGGTCTTGTTCCATACTATCCATCCACAGGAAATCAGAAAATCCAGACCTGGCTCATCACAGAACACAACTAGCCTGTCATTGTCAGCTCTAATGTGACCATGCTGTGGCTCCATTTGGGCAGCACAATGCAGAGCAGGGGGATCTTCTATTTGTATGAGGCAAGAGACAGAAATCAGGGGCACTACCCAAGAGATTGACACGCATGAATCAGTTTCGAGGCCACGCCAGGTCTCATCTCCTTCAAGGAAAAACATCCCCTTGCACTTCGGGTCACTTTCCATGCACAGACATTCTTGGGAATTGATATCTGTGCCCGTGAACATACTCAAAACAGATCTGCTCTCATGTATACTTGCAAGCACTTTTCTTCCTCAGGGTGTAGGGTAATTCAAGGTGCTGTGAGTTCTTGCAGTGCTCCCTCTGCAGGAGTTATGGACACTTTCTGCCTCATTCACCCACCTCCACTACACTCTTGGGGTTGGAACTTGGTGATCTTAAGGTCCTTTCCAACCCAAACCAGTCTATGATTTTATGTTCACAAACACGTTCTCTGCCTATCAGATCTATATTTCTAAGACCTGTATTCAGCCTCCTGACTTACAATTCATGTCCATTAGGAAAACCCACCAATGCCACCTTGTAATACTGATCTCCTCATTTCCAGGAGTATTTACCTCACAGCTAGATAAATGAGATTTAAACAAAAGCACCTAAACAGATCCTGCCCTCCTCCATCCAGACCCACCACCCAGCTCAGATAGGGGCAGGGATACATCCATCCCAGTAAGTGTACTTCCCATGAAGTGTGTGCATGGTACAACCCCGATTATAAACCCATTCCGATTAACAATGGTGCCTTGATGGCAAATTCATTACTCAAAAAGTAACATTTATTAGTCTACCTTAAAGTGTTGTGATTGTAACTCTAATGCTAACAGGAAGAAATTTAACCTCATTTCATTTTCAGAATGGTTAAAAACCTTGTAACCATGTTCATAAATCAGGGTCTCAAATGTCATCAAAGCAAAGTTGCAGCTCCCCACTAAGTGTGGCTTTATTTAATTTCTGTATTCCATATTAATCTCGGATCCAGTGTTTCAGAACTCCACTTACAATCCACATTTTATTTAGATTATCATTATGATGGCAAGAAAAAATCCTCACTCTGCATATCATTTGCATGATTTAGGTAGATTGTGTTTTCAATTACATTAATAACCTACAATGAGGCTCACTGATTAGAGCCCTTTCTCTCTCTTAAACCAAACATTTCCATTAGGGATTTCTTCAGAGGCCCCTGCTTTTCCCCCCAGCACTCTGCACATCCACCACCACCTGGTCTAATGTATAGTTCCAACCCCCTGCCACGGGCAGGGACACCTCACACTAGACCATGTCACCCAAGGCTCTGTCCAACCTGGCCTTGAACACTGCCAGGGATGGAGCATTCACCACTTCTTTGGGCAGCCTGTGCCAGTGCCTCACCACCCTCACAGTAAAGAACTTCTTCCTTAGATCTAACCTGAACTTCTCCTGTTTCAGTTTGAACCCATCACCTCTTGTCCTATCGCTACAGTCCCCGATCAAGAGCCCCTCTCTGGCAATCTTGTAGGTCCTCTTCAGATACTGGAATGCTCCTCTGAGGTCTCCACACAGTACCTTCTTTGAACATCTCTCCTATAGCCCTTATCACACCCAGAATGCTACACAGACAATTAAAAAATTAAACCTCCCTCCCAATTGCTAAATTTCTCCTTGCAACTTCAGCCTGATAGGCATCCACTCCTTCCCTTGCCTGCTCTTCTCATCTAACATCACCCCCCGCCAGCAACGCACAGGCCAAACTTGCCCCTCAGCCCCTACCACCAACCTCCCAGGTTCAAGTCTCTCTCCTCGTTCATAAAACCAGTTAAAAACACACACAAAATGTGTGTTCTTATGAGTTCTTACGGCTCCTTATGAGTTTCTTGCATAGTTTCTAGATACACAGGCATGGCAGCAGTACATGTGTGTGTATGTAGTACTCAGTGTTGCCATCACACATAGCTCTTCAAGGCCCCCATTATGTAGGACTCCTCCCATGGGAGTCCCAAACATGTACCAAGGGAAAACAGAACAAGAAGCAGCAGATGCAGGGACTGACTTGCACCCAAAGCCAGTCACAGGGTCATGTTTCTTGAAAACACATCTTGGTGCCCCAAACCCCAATATCACCTCCTCTTTTCAGCACACGGTCCTTTTCTCAAAGGTTCCCCCCCACACAGACACACTACCAGACAGTCCTGCAAAGCCACCATAAAGCACAGAGCACGATTCTACCCATAAAGAGACACGGGTCTGAAATACTCTCTGAACAGCATCACCTCAAGCAGATCTGCAAGCAAGTGTTGGTTTTGTCATAATTGTGCAAATAAATACCGTAGCGCATGGGAAAACCCCAACCATGTTCTGTTTCTGCTGACTAAATATCTTCTCCCACATTAGATAGAGCAGACATAGGAAATGTGCTGAGACATCAGCCTACGTGTATGTTTGAGATGGCAAACACAGAGGTGCTCATCTCTTCCCACAGTAAATATTATTTCAGAGACATGATCCAGACGTGGGACTGGCTTACAGAGACGTTCTTACTGAGATACCACAGCTGCCTTTCTTCACAGGTACTACATATGGAGGGAAATCATCTCAAAGCTCTAGTTTGCCTTCAGAAACAGAATAAACATTTCCATTTTCTCCAGGAAGAGCTCTTTAGAATGCAAGCACACACAGAGCCACTCTTACCCTCTCCGAAAATGACACTGCAACATTCTCCCCTCTACCCTTCCCCTCAATATTCTTACCACTAGGCTTTGCTTTATCAAAGAGAGCTGGGTCATGAAGTTCAGCAGACAGGAGAAGGGGAACAATGACCTTGATGTTTCCTACTGCCAGTAGCAGGGGATTCAGCTCCTTTCCACTGGGGCTGCTGTCTTTTACAGTGCTGAAATTGAGGCCAGAACCCCACTTGATATTTTGGGCGAGGTTCTCAAGTGACATCAGCTGGTACCAGCCCTTCTGATCCCAGGTGAAGCACATCAGTTTGGACCAGCTGAGTTCTGGCTCCGCTCTCTCTTCTATGTTCTGGTTTTGATTTGCTTTTCTCCTGTAGATCCTCCAGTGAGGCAGGTGTATCTCTCAGCTCTTCCATTAGACTCCCCCCAGATCCCACCACTACTCCCACAAAGCCCCAGTCGGGCCTCTGAGGGCCTGTTGTTGGGGCACAACACGTGCATGCTCAAGTAAAGAAGTGTCAGAATTCTGGGGCTGTAAAAGAGGAGGTGAAAGTGCCATCAACTATAATGTGAAGCAGATGAGAAGCATGAAGAACCTGCTCAAATTACAACCGCTTAACAATTGTTTCAGATTTAATTCCTCCCTCCTCACGAAAGAGTGCCACTAAATTCACTATATTGCTTTGTCCTTGAAGGAAAACATCAGAAGTGAGAAAATCTTCAAAGAGAAGTGATTCCCCAAGTTCAGAGTTAACGTTCTTTCTTATGTGAGGGAGTCTCTGGGGACGGGACTGTACCAGTGGATCCAGGGTAGGACAAGGCAAAGGAATGGCCTTCTGCTCCCCATCACCACATTGTGCTTGGGGCCATGGGACCCAATATGCTTTTTCCCCATCAAGTAAGTAAATGTATTGACTTCAGCAAGACAAGGCGACATGACCTAGGCAAGATGTAAAGGTCCTCAACATCTTGTCACCAACTAAATGGGAGAAGCATCATTAACAGCACTAGAGAAATGTTTCCTATTTGATTTTATTAACTGATTGACATGAATTAATGCATTGGGATATTTGATTGTGTCATAAAATGTGTATATGAACACCATGATTCAATTTAATGTACCCATTACTGCTTGATGTGCCATTATATTAGACTAAATTAAAAGAATTTTATGGAAAAAAAATTACAATTAAAGACTTAAAATTGATTGCATTCATAACTTAGAGGATATTCACTTCTATTCATGTTTTGAATAATGGCAATAAAAGACTCAGAAAACAACACAGACTGTGTAAAGATGGACAAAATCAAGTATGGCAGAGATAACCAGCAAGAATGAAACGAGGGGTTTCAAGTGCTGTCCATTGCACTGATTTTTATCTTGGACCACAGCCACAATTTTGAAGTTGAAGTGTTTGGAGCTGAAGTGTTTTCCAATTTTTCACCTGAATCTCTGGTGCCAATTAAACCCTTCTGTTCTTTATTTCTTTCTCTAAACCAATCAGATATATGCTATAAAACAAAACCAGAGAATACTGAGTATACCTGAGACCATGAGAAACTCCCTTCAGCTGAAGGCTGCTGAAGACACCTATTACCGAGACAGTGAACCAGTGTAAAGGACTCCCAGTTTACAACAAGTTGTCATCATGAGCATCTTTCATAGGCTTGTTGTAAGAATTCCCCGTCTTTGAGTCATCCAAGACAAAAGATAATCTTTCAGCTCAATATTTGGGCAAACTTCACCATGTTCTATGGACTTGAATACCCCTAGGTGTACACAAAATCTCTGTCCTCTGATGCAGACATATGTTCACTCCTTTCCCAGCAATACTTCCATCAGTTTCCTGTGCATTATTACTATTGTTTGGCAATTTGAGAGGCCTAGGAGAGCCACATTGTCTTCATTCTTTCTAGTGCCATCTGTTCTGCAAGTTTTCTTCCCACAGAAGTACACCTGTACTTCCTATTTCTTCTTCCCTGTCTGACAAATGTCACAATGCAATGTGACATGGAAATTTCCAGAAAGCAACCAGGTAATTCTGCTGACCTCCAGCTCAGACTCAGATTAACATCCACACTTTGCCAACAGGATTTATGTACTTAAAAGTTAAGTGGTGGGTTTTCCACTCAACACAAAGAGCACTTTAAGATGCTGCTATTTCATATTTTTCATAATGCTATTACCCTTCAGAAGGCATTTTGTTGTTTCACACTTTGGTACACTGAACAGCAATTAGAGTATTGAAAGGACACACACAGCATAACCCCAGAGAGGGCAGTACTCCAGAGAGCATCTACTCGCCAGCTTCACAAATCACTAACAATGGTGTTACCATTTTGAGTGTGCTTTCTTTCTAGGAACCTTTGAAAAGCATCTGATTTTCCAGTAAATCAGTACCCCAAAGTACCCCACAACATGAGCAATGCTTGAAGAACCAGACCTGGTTTTCCTCTGGGAAAGAAGGGAGCAGCCATCAGTGTTCAGGTAATGGGAAACTCCTCAAAGACAGAAGCTGGGCTGGGGGAGATGTTTGAAAAAGGAAGTGGCAAGGGCCTTGCAGAATATCCTCTTGAAGAGATGCCAGCAAGTAAATTGTTGAAGAAAAAAAAAGTACAAAGCATGTCAGGTTTTTAATTACATGTCTATTTTCTCAACAAAGAAGTGCAAATTAAAGTTAATCATATCTATTATATTATACAATGCCTCCATTGCTAATGGAATCAGGAATGCATGAAGGAAGCACACACTAATCCATAAGCACTCTTTTCATTACAGATGGGTATTTTGTACTCCAAACACATTCGGATACAGCGCTGCTCAATTATGCATCACCCACTTCAGCCCAGAACTACGTCAGATGCCTTTGGGGGGATGACGGAGGACGAGAGCACGAGGCTGAGTTACAAACTCCAGCATCCCTGAGGATGCTCATCTGCCCACCCGTCCTGAAAGCATCCTGGAAAGCATCCCCACTCAGCATGCTCCTGCACAAACCTGGATAACAGCAGAAAACAGCAGAGTCTGGTAGGATTAAACAATCCAGTGCAAGCTGCTGGAATTTGAGGCACACATTAGGACAAATTTTGCTCTCTGGTGTCAACCCAGAGTAATGCAGTTGAATCTGGGGAATTGAATCCCTGTTTACTGCACGTCTTGATTGTTGTTTTTTCTTCCCCAGCATTTACAAAAATACATTTTTAGTCTTTAGGCTGTTTTTGTAGACTACTATGGCTCTTGCCATCACTGTCAAATCCTACCTTAACATACAACTGATGAGAACTTGCTAGTTCAGACAAAGAAGGTAGCTCTCAGAATCAACAGACACAGCACAGGTGCCTGTCTTCCTTTGTATTTGCAGCAGTGGCTGTTTGCAGGAGCATCCAATGGCAGCTTCCACACCTCCACCGCATGACATCAGTCCATCAAGGCCAGAGAATCACTCTATTCTAGAGAAGACCAAAGGAATCACACAGAAACCAACATATAGAATCACAGAACCATAGAATGGTTTGGGTGGGAAAGGACCTTAAGATCATCTGTCCCCACAGGCAGGGACAACTCACACTACCAAAATAGCACAGTTTTGCAAAGCCTGGCAGCTTGCTTCAAAGTTTCTTGCAATTAACTGATTCAAATAACTTTTCCTAAGTTTTCCTTTTAATTTGACTTTCTGCCAGTATAGACAAATAACTAGAAACTCCATGTCCTGGCTGCATTTTACATTCAGGCTGCTAAGCCCGAGTCTGTTAAAACTGAGCTTTGTTTGACAGCTTTAACTGCTTTTGCTGTGATGATGAACTATCTTGGAAAAAAACCCTGAAGAAGCAAATAATTTGTAGAGAAAATATACTGGTTTAATTTCAGCAAAGTCGATGCAAACCAATAACCAAGGCAGGACATCTTTATCGAAGCTGTCTGGGCTTCATTCACTCTTCTTTTCCAAGTAGCAATTCCTTAAAAAGTGCCTTGTACCTAGATGGAGAGAACGGGAGGGAGGAACTAACCCAAAACAGGTCAGCTTTTTTGTGAGCACCTCCATCAGTTACCACTGTCACTCTTCCTTAACCTCAACCTCCTCAGTCACCACTGTCACTCTTCCTGAACCCCAAACTGACGTTTAGACTTTCATGTCTTTAGTTTTCTAAAATTCAAATTCAACACAGAACAACTCAAATGAACCCTTCATTTACAAAGCTAAACCATTCAAGCCTGCTACATGACCAATCACTTGCTACTGTCCTCAATAACGTTCAAGCCATCCGTTCCTTCAGAGCTGCCTCAAGACACTTCTGCCAGGCCTGTCTGTCCCCAAGCCAAAGTCCTTCCTTTGCAAAGCAAGTGACAACGCATCAAGACTCAACCATAAACATATCTGAGAACAGTGACCTGTTGGCCAAGCATCTGCAACCTCATCCATGATCCCAACTACATTCCTGTCAGCCTTAAATTATCCTTCAGGTATTCCAACGCAACACCAGTGCCATGAAGAGGCCCTGCAGCTGGCAGCATTGGGCCTGTAAGTGGTGGGAAGTGTCCACCTGGAAGAGGACTTGCCACTAATGGCAAGGAAATTCAGCAGACAAATTTGGTAGTGAATTTTAGGCTGAACCTAAGCACTGGTTAATAGAATCAAATATTCCACTCTTTAGAAGCCTGCTTTGTCCCTTTAAAATTACAGAATCAGAGGATCAACCAGGTTGGAAAAGACCTTTAAGATCAGCAAGTCCAACCATTACCCCAGGACTGCCAAGGTATACATGATTACTTGAAAACATCACTTGAAATTCAAGGTACAGAATTCTAACTATTCTTGAAGTGTTTTATGAGATTACTATCAAAGAATCAAAAGACCATGAAGGCGAAAACATATGATAGGTCTTTCCAGTTAGTAACTGCTGCCAAAAAACAGTATTTAAAGAAGAAAATAAAACTTAATGGTTATAGTTGGGTCTGTTGCATACATTTGGGCTCAGTGAAAGTATTTTTAGCTACACAACCTGATCTACATATAAGATGCCTCCACACAGCACATGGTATCAAGCTAAGTTGCAGAAGATGAATGTTCTTTTGCATAAACTGACAAGAATATCATTTAGATTTCTGAGTAAGCAGTTAGTAACTGAAATGAATGGCCAAATTATGTCCCGATTGTGTTGGGACATAAGCCAGAAAAATAAGCATACAAATGTGAAACTCTCCAGAACCTATGAACAAAAGGAGTGGCATCTCGTATCAGTTGGTGATCTTATTAAACTGGTAAGGTTGTTTGCTGAAGATGCTGAAGATGCTGCAGAAGACCTACCAATATCTTCAAAGAACATGCAACCTGAGCAGTGGCATCCTCTGGCAGACATGGTTCATTGCAGATGGTGCTTCTGATGTTGCAAGAATATAAAAGCAGATTATTTTGACCATCTTGGCTATAGCCATCTGAAATCCTTCCAAAGGCAAGACCTCTAGGTATTCAGAAGTGTTCTCAAATGGGGGGCTTAAATGGTCTTGGAATTCAGCAGACTCCTAATCCAGACAAGCCTCAATGTTTAGGAATAGTCATATCATATTTCATAGAATCATGGAATAGTTTGGGTTGGAAGGGACCTTCAAAGGTCATCTAGTCCAATCTCCCTTTGCTTCCAGAGTGTTCAAATCAAACATACATGAACATTAAACAAACCTTCTTTTGGGTCAGTGTTCAGACAAAAAGATTTGAGAGATAAAACCAAAGATAATAAAAAGACGAAGGCACAAATATACTAGAATTTCCCAAAACATAATTGATGTTCCTGGTTTCCTGAGCTGTTAGCTCTGACCAAACCTTAGTAAGACCAACATGCAAGAAGTTGCCTTTGTGGTACAGCCCTCTCAGCACTCCCTGATGGGTGAGGGTAGGTACCTTAGGCTGCACTAGGAACCAGACACTGCTCCTCTCACCTTGCCCTTCCTCAGCTCCATGTAGCTGCTGTTTGAATCCGTTTTTCTGACTTGCCTACATGGATTTTAATTATGGTTGCTACAAACACAGCACAGACAGTGGTTTAGGTTCTGAAGTAATGATTCACCAAGAACTATTGGTTTACTGTGTAAGGGTATCACTTGCCGCTTTCTCAAAACCAGCCCAGAAGGTGGCCTGGCTCCAAGAGCCACAAGACACCAGCCACAGGAGGATGCTGGGCTTGACAAGTGACTCGCAGGATCAGCATCTGAAGCCACACAGATAAACTGAGGACAAGACAGTGGCACCTAAGTCCCTGCCCAACCTGCATGCCTTTGGCCAGATTCTCTACCATCCATCATCTTGTAGAAGAGAAGCTGCATGGAGACCTCAGAGTAGCCTTCATTATCTGATGGGGGCCTATAAGGATGCCGGAGAGGGACTCTTCATCAGGGACTGTAGAGACAGGACAAGGGGTGATGGGTTTAAACTGAAACAGGGGAAGTTCTGGTTATATATAAAGAAGAAGTTCTTTACTGTGAGGATGGTGAGGCACTGGAACAGGTTACCCAGAGAAGTGGTGAATGCTCCATCCCCAGCAGTGTTCAAGGCCAGGTTGGACAGAGCCTTGGGCAACATGGTCTAGTGTGAGGTGTCCCTGCCTATGGCAGGGTGTTGGAACTGGATGATCTTAAGGTCCTTTCCAACCCAAACCATTCTAGGATTCTATGATCCCAATATTTATTACATTTATGGCACTTACTACCATAAATTGGCAATAACTGGGTACCTAACAGCTCTCTCACCCAGATCATTCATGTTTCTTCTCCAAATTCCTGAAGTACAAAATGTGTGAGGAGGTAGAACTTGCAAGCCAAAGGTAGGCAGTAGCTCCCCTGGTCCAGCAAGGCCCTAGGACCCCCAAACTCCCTCCATGTTTCATGCCCTACCATGGTGTCTACTGAAGCAGATTGCAGCCTCCCGCTCTCATCAGTTCAGCTATTGTGTCTTGTTAGCTTAGCTAAACCTCAAACTCCATCAGGAGCTGCATTTCCCCCTGAAGTTATTAAAGGGGAGATTTCTTTTAATTAAACTCATTTACATGACTAAATTAGATTTAATTAGTCCCATTCATTTCACTAATACCTCTCTTTGATTGGAGAAAGGCAACTTTTCTAATTGCCTAAAAGAGGACTCCGTGGGTCTTTCCTGTATAAGCCAGCAAGAGGAAACAACAGCTCTATGGCTGAAGAGAGACCAGTGCTGATTTTTGGGTGTTCAACGCACTGGACTACTTTTCACTATTCGCCTTGTGTTGTGTAGGGTGCAAACCAAGAGCCTTACAGAGGAGCACAAGTATTTTCTTTATGTCCATTACACCTAATGTTTAGAGCATCATTTAAAGCAAGGCAAAATTCCTTTTAACTACCATCAGGAGACATGCCAGGTGCAATGAAACTTGCTTCCCTTCTTTTTATTTATTCTTTTAATTATTCTTTAAATTTTTGAAATTTATAAAATCAAGAAATGCAGAAATTTCAGAATTTAAATTTTTACATTGAAAAGGCTCAATACATTTTCACTGAACAGCAGCTCTTCACCCTCTCTGCCTGTCAGACAGAAAGCTCACTGCTTTAATTCTGATTTTTCATAACTGCAATTTCTGACACATTTACAGTTCCCAATTCTAAGAGTTAGAAGTCTCCAGAGGGCTGATGTGCATTTTCTCCCCCTTCCTTTGCCCAATCTGAATGTGACCCAACCCAGCCTGCACACTAAACCCCCTATCTCATTCCACTAGTCAGCATCTTGTGCTGTTCCATCTCGTAACATGCAAGCAGTAGAAATTGCAAGCAGAATTCACCATACACTGAATTTCTAGACAACTGCATGCACGGCATCAGTGATTTCCCTCCTGCTTATTGAATGTTGCCATCAGTGCCACTGCAAGCCAGGCTGCACAGAACTTTCTGAACACAAGAAAATACCCCAAATCATACAGGGGAGGGCAGGAATATCCAAATTTTGTCCCATATATCCCTGTTTGTTCCTACAAATAATTCTACATACTTACAGCAAAATGGACATGTATAGCTGATTGATGATAGATATGAGGAAGAAGTTCTTTACTGTGAGGGTGGTGAGGCACTGGCACAGGTCGCCCAAAGAAGTGGTGAATGCTCCATCCCTGGCAGTGTTCAAGGCCAGACTGGACAGAACTTTGGGTGACATAGTTTAGTGTGAGGCGTCCCTGCCCATGGCAGGGGGTTGGAACGGGATGATCTTAAGGTTCTTTCCAACCCAAACTATTCTGTGGTTCTATGATTTAAAACCTGAACCCACCACAGTGGTGCTCTGCCAAAACGTGGCTTCCCTGACCCCACCACACCTGACCTTTGCCTGAAAAACAGACATCTACCACCTCTTCTGCAAGATAACTAAATGTCATTTGCCCAACGTAGCCTTTGTGCCTCACAGATGACAGGTGAGGATACATGTGCAATTAAATGATCCCATTGATCTTTTCCTCTTTCTTGCAGAAAACAATCAGGCTCCCGGTAGCGTGTCTCCAGACACCCTAGTGCAGCTGGGGCGCATGGGGGTTGGAGGGAAGAGATTTCTGCAAGACAAACACAAGTCTCTCCACTATTTGGCACCAGTTCCTTTCATTAGATACGATTCTTCTGCCCCCTTTCTCAACATGTAAGTACTATTTATCCAACCACACATGATGTGTGGCCTAATTATCACTCTAATATTTTTCAGGGAAAAAAAATTAGTGTAATTAACAAGGAAATAAGAAACACACACACATACACCCCGCCCTGCCTTTTTTTTTAATCAGGTTCAGTAGTCATCACAGTGGTGGAGATAAAACGTGGTATTTTGAGTCTTTGCCAACTTAATAGATTTTTGAAATTCAGGGTATCTTTCAAAGGAGAAACCTCACCACTTTCCTGGTCACGTTTTCTCCTCACCCCTCAAGTAATCTTAGAGTCCTCCCAGTTTCCTCATCAAGAATAATTTTAGTAAACAGTGTCATCAAAAATCAAGCTAAAATATATATTTTTCCTAAGGTAAACTATCTGAACTCTAGTCCAGACCCACACTAAATGGAGTTTTTCTGGGTGAAGCAGTCTTTCAGGTAGGCACAACCAGAGAGAAAGGCTGTAAAAGGCAGTAAAGAGACTTCCAATAGCTTCAGAAGTCGAAAAACCCATCCAGGAGTGTTCATTGCCATTGTACATGTCCACAATCAAAGAGCCTGGAGCTGCACATGTTTCTTGGTTCCATTCCTACTGTCTGCAAAGAAACTTCTTCCCATTTACACACGTTTCCAGTCTGGAAACTGTAAACGTGTAAATTTTGAGGTTCAGGTTAAATGTTTTCAAAGTTGAACTGTAAATGCAGCACAAATAAGTGACGAGCTGGTTGTGAAGGGGAAGAATGGACACCGCACTGACCACTTTAGGTAGGCTTTGGAATGGTAGAGGCTGCCCTGTTCACCCCGAATATCCATTTCTTCCCCATGTGGCATTCATTGTTCTCCTCACATTAATGCTAAATACAATTAAGGGAAATTAATATGTAAGGAAAGGAAAGTCTGGAAGAAAGAAGTGGACTCCCGCCACTGACAACCATTAATTAGTTACCAGCAACAGTAACTGATCAGTCCTTCTCTCAGGGTCTAGTTCTGAAGCCATTTCCTTCAAACAGACACCACCACTGAACTCTGATTCATGGACTTCTGGACAATTCATAGAATCATAGAATCACAGACTGGTTTGGGTTGCAAAGGACTTTAAGATCACCTGGTTCCAATCCCCTGTCATGGGCAGGCATGCCTCGCACTAGACCATGTCACCAAAGCTCTGTCCAACATGGCCTTGAACACTGCCAGGGATGGAGCATTATATGCTTATGCAAAGTTTTCCTGTCGCATTTAGGAAAGCACTTGAGAACATGGGTAATTTCAGGAACACCATGCCAGTATCTTCCAAATTCTACATGGAAGAAACAGCTTTGAGGTCCTGTTTTCCTATGAAATATTCTGCATGCTCGCCCTACAACCCTATTTTTATAGGAATAACAGTCATCAATCAGGCTGAAGGTCTGAGTCTGTTCTTGCTTCAACCAAACTATGGTAACTCCCCCAAACTCCACTGAAAATGTAAGTAA
The DNA here is from genome assembly GCF_000696875.1 of Nestor notabilis. NCBI lineage: Eukaryota > Metazoa > Chordata > Aves > Psittaciformes > Psittacidae > Nestor > Nestor notabilis. The sequence goes on from NW_009936858.1 coordinate 29,450, forward strand.
GCATCTGCATGTTCAATCATCAGAAAAAAAGTTTGGGGGTGTGTGTTTGTGGGTTTTTTTGGGCAGAAAATGTTAAGGAAATGTTAAATGATTTTTGGGAGGGTGGGAAGGGTGTTGTTAAGTTCAAGTAAATGTCTCAGCATTGCCTGTCAAGAAATACCTGAAGGACTTGGGGTCATTTGTGGCATACACCATGTAGGCAATCTTTGTGCTTTCAAACAGGGAGAAGGTTTGGAACATGTAAATGTCTGTATGAGACTGGAGCACGCCTTGAAACTTCGATCTAATCGTGCCCCCTAACAAATGCTTTTGCTGTCGAGTAAGAAAAAAAAAAGAAGAAAGTGCTGTTTAAAATGTTTGATAATCTGACAAGGCCATAAGGCTTAATGGAATCAATGATTACACACAGATGGATGATTAACTCTCGAGGTTTAATGTTAAAAAAAGAGTGCTGGATTGCTACTTAATGGAATTACGCTGCCCATATGGAAAAGAACTATACCCTGCTTATACCCAGAATTAGGGAACAGGTGGTAGATCTGGGCAGGACTGTTTGGAATGCACAAAAGCGTTCTGAACTTGTAAGTGCCAGAAAAAAAGGAAAAAAACCCCTCTTCCAAACTGTGTTAACTTTTCACGGCTGAGAATTGTAAATGGCAAAAATTAAGAAAATGATCCTCCAAACCCCCTGCTTCAAGGAAGTATCCTAGCAGGAATAGCTGCCTTAGTGCCTGTTCCAAATACCCATGTGTGATGAAGGAATGCCTTTGAACTTGCCCATGGCAGTAGGTCTTCATTTACAATTTCACATGAAGTCTGTGACCTGCTGTGCCGAGCTCCCCTGCTTCCCTGAACAACTCCCAAAGGTAACCAGCTCCACGGCAGCAGAAGCCAAAAGGACAAGTTTTGTGCTGCACATCCTACTCTTACCAGCAATTAGAAAGGCTCCCAAGGGCACTGCTATAGGATGCTTGGCTTTACAGTGGTGTCACATTCAAGAATTACCTCTTTGTCTGGGAAGAATTCTGATTCCATTCCCAGTGGCAGCTGTGACCCCTTATTCATCATCCTGAATGGAATTAAAAGGAAAGTATCTCCTCACCTTTGCTTCTGTTGTTTGTTTGATGGCTCTTTGGCTGGCCACACACCTTACTGCAGCAGCTTCGAGGACACCCTTTTTAGACGATATATAAAACACTCCACAACTGTGGGATATAGTCATGAGTCATATTAAGGTAATCCTTTACACATGCCCCATCTGAAATCACTGTCTTTGCAAATATGACCTGTACCCCAGCCTCCACAGCAGGCCATGTACAATCACCATTATCCTCTTTCTTTGGCCTGCAGCACTGACCAGTTCATTGCTCTTCTACTGTTTCCCCTGAACAAACCAGTCCACTGCGGTGTCATCTGGTGGCTCATCTACTGACTTTGCAAAGTCTTTCCAATAGTTCTTCTGGAACCAAGATGGAAAAGTGGCACTTGGAAGACCTTTGTTCCATTCCTGGCTTTGCGCAAACCCACCATGATCTCTGTTCTCTGCACCTTAGATGAAAAACCTGTTTTACAAGTGAAGCAGTACCACCAAAAGCTTCTGCCCATGACACCCAGAAGGCAATTGAGCTAGAAATCAGGTCTTGGGTTATAGGAGAACAGCTGCAGTAGCCTTCAGGATGGAAACAGAGCTGGGGATTACAAGAAGAAAAGGGTAACATATTTCAAGACTAATTTAAAAAGCAAATTTGGTACCTAGACATTCACAGCCTCGCTTGATTGAGTGAGCATCACCAGTATATTTCCATAACAAACACACATTAAAATGGCATAGCTATCCAGAAGGATCCAGTTATTCCACACTAAGAATAGCTTGCTTCTTTAGTTCAAAACCATTTCTCAAATGACACCAACTAGATTGCAAAGAAAATATTTTTAAGTGAAAATACAGTAGTCCACAAAATAATGTTCCTCACGAGGAGGAACTCTGAATTCACACCTCATACTGGTAAAACAGCTCCATATGGAAACATCCCAAGTCACACTCAGGCTCTGCAAGCCTAGTTAGTAGAAAATTAGGTTCTGCCGATTTCCAAATTAGGCTTCAGACCTAAACTCATTTAAATTTTGAGGCTGTCATGGGCAGGGGCTTAGCTGAAAGGCTCCCCAGCCTATCGCATGGGTGATACTGTCCGTCTTCAGCAAGGATCAGCTCATGTTCATTCTGCCCAATGCACCCACTTGAAAGGATCAGTTGTCACAAATGACCACTTAGAATATACTGAGGTTTGTTGGGTTTTTTTCCCCATGTAATTTATTCATGTTCTTCTGTAACCAAGGAAACAGAAGTAATTTTCTTCATCCAATGTTTGCTCTTAAGGGTTGGGGTTTTTTAAACTGTAGGGTCTAGCAGTTGTTCAACACTGAGCATCAAATTACATCCAAAGAAGGTCAGCCCTTTAGACACAGGATGAGGACCTAAGTCTCATTTCATTGCCCCTATCCTTAGAGCTCACAGCACCAATGACTGCCCTCTCCGTGCTTATTTCTCAAGTACTTCAAGTACTAGCTTTTCCTGCAATTACAGCCTTTCACTACTTGGTGGTCCCAAACATAACTGAGAGTCTGCCTCAAATGACAAGACACGCTGTCAGGGGCACTCAAAATAACCTGAAGATAGAACTGCCTGTGCACTTCCACTGATGAGGTATCTGAGGTATCTGGTAGTCACGGACTTGGTCACTGCTCTCCTAGTCAGGACAACTGCAACAGGCTTTGAGAAGGATTCACTCCCTTTAAACACGTTTCTATAAGGCAGTAACAAAGGACTTACAGGAAATCATAGAATAATAGAATGTTTTGGGTTGGAAAAGACCTTAAGATCATCTAGTTCTAGCCCCCCTGCCATAGGCAGGGTTGCCTCACACTAGACCATGTTGCCCAAGGAGGGAACAGCAAGACTCCTGATAGGTTGTCTCAGCCTGGCTCTTCTCCTCATGCCAAGCAATTTAACTCCACTGACCTAACACAGTAGCTCTGCCACTTCTTCTCCATGCCCTTCTCCAAGTCCTGGCTGGGGATGATCTCCTGGACAGTAACTCTTCCCCTCATTCTCTCCCTTGGGGAGGTGTCATGGTTCAAGCCCAGCCGACAACTTGGAACCACGCAGCTGCTCGCTCACTCCCCCTCCTTTTCCCTCCACCTGCTCCCAGAGGGATGGGGAGGAGAATCGGAGGAATGTAACTCCCACAGGTTGAGATAACAGCTCTCCAGTAACTAAGGTATAATACAAACCACTACTGCTACCAATAATAATGATAAGGGAAATAACGGGGGGGGGAGGACACAACCGATCACCACACGCAGACCGAGTCACCACCCGCCGACCGATACCCACCCCGACCCGAGCAGCGATCTGGGCCTTCCGGGTAACTCCCCCAGTTTCTATACTGGGCATGACGTGCTGTGGTATGGAATACCCCTTTGGCCAGTTTGGGTCAAGTGTCCTGTCTCTGCTTCCTCCTGGCTTCCCCTCCTCCCTGGCAGAGCATGAGACTGAGAAAGTCCTTGGTCAGAGTAAACATTACTGAGCAACAACTAAAAACATCGGTGTTATCAGCATTGTTCCCAGACTGAAAGTCAGAAACACAGCACTGCACCAGCTACTAAGAAGGAGAAAAAATGACTGCTACAGCTGAACCCAGGACAGGAGGGCATGATGGGGCAGCCAGGAACACCAGTGCCCAGCCCCATTAGCCTGCCCAGCTTCACAATGGAACAAACTGTGACCTGAAGTCGTGTGCTGTGTAAAACCCTGAGAAAAGCTGGGACTGCCAACAAGGCCACCTCCTGGAGGTCTTGGCTGATCAATGGGAAGCACAAAATACCCACATCTCTATGGCCAGCCACTCCTGACACTGAATAGGAAATAGTCATAGCTCTGGCTATACTGCCTACCCTCCACCTTTGCTCCAGGGACTGAGTCTTGTTGTCTGAGATCAAAGAGGTAGCCCCAGAGATAAAACAGAAAGCCATCACTCTCTCTATCAGGTACTTTGCTAACACGGGACAGAGCCTTGGGTGACATGGTCTAGTGTGAGGCATCCCTGCACATGGCAGGGGGTTGGAACTACATGATCTTAAGGTCTTTTCCAACCCAAACCAGTCTGTGATTCTATGATTAAGCCTAACAATATCTAGTGCAACACAACCCCAGCAGCCACTGCCCAGTCTGTACTATTTGTGCTTACTGTGCCACGGTGAGAAACAGAGAAGCCCATGTGGCTTCAAAGAGATGCCAGGGGAGAGGCAAAAAGTCATAAACAGAATTTGAGCTTAAAATGCCAGGGAGCTTTAAATGTGCAAAATACAGACCATTTGAGGCAGTAACTCATTTGGTTCTCACTATTCAGCAGTTCTGACGGCAGTAACTGGCAGTAGAATTACTGTACAATGTCATCCTTACGGAACATAGGGTACTCTCAAATTAAATTGGTACTACTTCTGTGCTGCCATTAAGATGACTTATTTGTTTCTGATTAATTAGGTTTCAGCTTCTTTCTTTTTTTGGCATTACATTTTCCTCCTGTTCAGTCTATCTGGACAGTCTAGGTCTGTGTTGGCACAGATCAGTCACTGTAATTCTGGATCAGAAATCTGTGGCTTTGATGAACCTGGCTTCTGGTTCCTGTCAATCTCCGTTGTGGCGGATCACGAGCTGCACAGACTCACACGCACCATGAGAGATCTCTGCATAGGGAAGGGGGGAGGCAGCCGTGGCAAGGTTGGCTTTTTTGGAACCACGGATAGGTGCCAACTAAAGGTCCCAGCAGCTTGTCTGCCAAAGCTTAAAAAGCTATGACAAACATTTGTCTCCTTGCTCATTTGAAGGCCTCATCATTGCCGGAGTGCTGGATCACTGTGGGAACAGACTGGGCTGGGGGACAGAGCTTCACCCATGGAAACTGGCTCTTCTCCTCTGCAGCCAGGGAGTTACAGCAGCTGAGGATCCTCAAGCTGAGCTTGCATCACTGCTAAGTATCAGTGTGACAGTGCTCTCACACAGCAAGGAGAACCTGTGACTGAGGAGCTGAAAGTAATGGAGCTGTAACAACTTCTGGGAGAGAAGAAACTGAGGTGCTTCACATCCTTCCACAGAAGCTGGTGCCTTTCTTTTGGCAAACAATATATGGGGTCTCCAATGTGCAGATGGAAAAACAGCTTATATTTAGTAAAATAAAATTTGTAAAATTTGACATTCATGGCACATTATCATATATAGTCATACATTATGTATGATATAGACTTGGTATAGTTTACACACAGCCTAAGCATTTATTCTGCAGATGGACAGGGAATTAGAGGGATAATAGTCTGCATTACAAAAGTGTTCGAAATGTGTGCTTTTTCAGATACAAGTCAGTAGTGAATCAGTCACAACTCCAGCCTCTACATCCATTCTCCAACTCTTTCCTGAGTTTTCTGCAGTAGGGATAAGCCCTTCTCAAACACATTCCCTTACTTCAGGTTTGCTCTGCACACCAGCAAAGCATTCAGAGAGATGCAAGCATCAACTCCACAGTCCAGGTGTAGCCATGTCACAGTATGCTCTGTTTATTCTGTCAATCCTGTCCCTAAAGCCCAGTCCCAAGACCACTAAAATGAGCTCAGTAATAAAAGAGACAAAGTTCCAGTTTAATACAAGTCTTTAGCAGCAATACTCAAGGTAATAGCTCTCTCTGTAATCATTTGTCATACAATTTTAGACTCAAAGCTCAAAATTAATTATAAACATGAAACAAATCATGCTGTTAAAACATATATTATAAACAAATTATGCTCCCAACATAGGTAATTTACAGCCTGGAAAAGTACTTGATAAACCTAAAGTACTCACAAATAATTGAAAAAATGACAGGTCAAGCGATCACTGACTGACCAACATATAAAACTAACCAGCACAAGACATAAAACATACAAACTGGGACTGCCCTTGCTTTATCTCAGGCTGTAAATAAGCCATATGGGCTTTTTTGTTGTTGGTTTGTTTCAGTGCTGCCATTCCTGGACAGACTTCTAAACCAAACCCATGTATCTGTTAAAAAGCTTTCTCCACCTTCAGCTCAATCCACTGACTGACACACGATTAACGTTTTTGTTCAGTAATCACTTTAAAAAAGGTAAATCAAGGCTGTAACAGGATCCTGCTCCATTCCAATCCCAAATTCTATGTGCTCAGCATCTTCTCAACAAGCTTCTGTGTGTCCAGCTTAGAATAATGTACACTCCTGCACCTTCCAGACGAGGCTGCATGCAACTACTGAAAATCACAGAATTTCATCTGCCTTCCAAAGCTCCTGCTATTGATCACTAGCTCTCCAAGATAACATCTGCTTCCCTCTGGATGTGCACATCTCAGATACCTGTCACCCTAATTTCAGGTGACACCCACTTGGTCTACTACCCCATTTGGAAGAGCCCACAATGGGCTATATTGCCAGCTTCACTCCCAGCTGCAATGCTTGAGGGACAGGAGCATTCTCCAGGTCTTTGTTACTGACCATCCCTTACAGTTCCAGGCTAAGTCACAACGACTGCAGTGGTGCTGGTGCATCCTTCCTTGGATGGTCTACAGGAAGCACCTGAGAACAGACCTATCTTCAGGCACAAGAAGGTCACAGCCTAAATCCAGAAGAGGACATCTCTTCCCGTGACCACCTTTTGTGCTTCTTGTTGTGATGCCTCTGAACTGACTGTGCTTGAATCAACCCCTGAATTTCCCAGCTTCCTTAGCGGGATGCACATCCAAAGTCATTCCCCATTCCCGAGGAGCAGCAGTGTTTCCCCCAAATGTCAATTTAACTTTCAAACTCCATTAGTCAATAACATAGCAATATTTAATAGCTATTGTTGTCTGCTATTTGGCCAAATATCATCTGACAGATACAGTACAAGAAAAACACTCAGCTTCTCCAAGTAAGCACAGCAGAGGCATAGGAGCCTTCTTCAACACCACCAAACATGCGCTTACAGTGCCTTGCATTCCATGTCAGCTTGTGTACAAGCTTCTTGTACAAGAGGCTAACTCCACAGCACTTAATGAAGCCCACAGAGAAACCACACAATTGAAACCAGAGCAAGACATTAATACCATGCATTTTAATCAAAGTGAGAGAGAGAATTATTATCTTGATGTAACTAGAAAAGCTGAAAGGTTGTAATAGGAAAAAATAAAACCATCTGTTTACTCTAAATCATTAAGTGAGTGCTTTAGGACAATGTCACCCCCATAAACGCTATACCAATTTGGGCCTTAAGCAGAGATGCAAACTTATTAAATCCAAGCATATTCTGCTGCAAACAGCTGCATCAAAATACCATTGAACAAATCCTAACTCCTGTCATGAATCATAAAGACAAGAGGAAGATGTTTTGCAATTCCTGAATGTGCAGACAGTGGCTTTCTTCTAATCCAGGTTTTTAAAAGCTGCCCAACAGGATCCACCTAAACTTCCACCATTTTCCCAACCATCCAGGTCACCGCATCCTCTCACTGAAACCTAGGCTCGGTTCACTCTAAATCAGAAGTATTTTTTCATCCTGGATTAGTAATTCTGTTGAACTTGAAAAAGGAACCTCACTTCATCCAACAAAGATCTGCTGGAGCACAGCATGGAGGTAAGCAGCTCCAGAGAGCTATCTCAAGTTTCAGTGCTAACAGAAGCAAGGTACGTTTCCAGTTAAAGTGGTACACCACAAAGACAATAATCAAGACACAGCCTTGTAATTATGGTACAGAACTTTAATTTCATTCCCCATCTGCACTTTGTGACCAGATTCCCCCTGTCTCATGTCCTCACCTATAGAAAAAAGAGTAAGATTGTTTTCCCATCCTATCCAGGTAACAAGTATGTATTTTGAGTGAGGTTTTCATACAGTTTCAGCAGAGAGAAGCCCTTAATGATGTTTTGCCTTCATGGGTTATTAAGTCTGTCAACAGAGCTAGCTATACTCAAAAGCTTTTAAACTACAGAAGTGTGATTTACAAAGAGGTGGAAAGGAATGTGAGCAAAGCCAGAGCCAAGTGGGTCACCCAGGACAGACAGCAGGCCCACGAGGGATGCAGCATTAGAGCAAGTGCTTTGCCCAATGACTCTTCATCAGGGACTGTTGTAACAGGACAAGAGGTGATGGGTTCAAACTGAAACAGGGGAAGTTCAGGCTAGATCTAAGGAAGAAGTTCTTTACTGTGAGGGTGGTGAGGTACTGGCACAGGTTGTGCAGAGAAGCTGTGGCTGCCCCATCCCTGGCAGTGTTCAAAGCCAGGTTGGACAGGGCTTGGAGCAACCTCATCTAGTGGAAGGTGTCCCTGCCCACGGCAGGGCGTTGGAACTGGAGGATTTTAAGGTCCTTTCCAACTGAAACCATTCTATGATTCTATGCTCCATAACTGCCTTTCCGAGGAACCTCTTGAATTCTTGGTTTCTTCTAAAACAAGTAACAATAACAAAAACATTAACATAGGTTTTCAAATTCCAAAGCACTCCGTCCTACGATCTCTCATGAGTGAAACTCAAAACCTCTTAAGCAGCCTGGGAGTTGTGGTGATCAAAATACACAAAACTATTTTCCTTCACTGCTAGCATTGCTGGATTTTCCTCTCAATCTCTGAACTATTAGTCATGCCCACCTGTTTTATTAACATTTGACATACACTTAGTGCAGCATTCATCGTGAACTAATTGCTTAAATAGGTTTGTCTTTACTCTGAAGGGCTTACAACTGACAGGCAGAGAGCAGGAGAAGCAACAGTGTGAGGAAATCCCGAGATAAATATAATGATACCTCCAGATCAAGCTTCCAGCACCATATCACATTAGGAATTAAGTCAAGCACCACATACAGCTGGGTCCTGGTGCAAAACACAGTCATGTTGTTGATGTAATGGGACTATACAGACAGCTTGCACAAATGACATCTCCAATGCTGAGTACAATCCCAGCAAGCCTACCTATCCAGAAAGCCAACCAAATCCTGGGCTGCATCAAAAGAAGCATGACCAGAAGGTCGAAGGAGGTGATCCTGCCCCTCTACTCTGCTCTTGTGAGACCTCACTTGGAGTATTGTGTACAGTTCTGGTGTCCTCAACATAAAAAGGACATGGAGCTGTTGGAGCAAGTCCAGAGGAGGGCCACGAGGATGATAAGAGGACTGGAGCACCTCCTGTATGAAGACAGGCTGAGAAAGTTGGGGGTGTTCAGCCTGGAGAAGAGAAGCTGCATGGAGACCTCAGAGCAGCCTTCCAGGATCTGAAGGGGGCCTATAAGGATGCTGGGGAGGGACTCGTCATTAGGGACTGTAGTGGTAGGACAAGGGGTGATGGGTTCAAACTGAAACAGAGGAAGTTCAGGTTAGATATAAGAAGGAAGTTCTTTACTGTGAGGGTGGTGAGGCACTGGCACAGGGTTGCCCAAAGAAGTGGTGAATGCTCCATCCCTGGCAGTGTTCAAGGCCAGGTTGGACAGAGCCTTGGGCAACATGGTTTAGTGCGAGGTGTCCCTGCCCATGGCAGGGAGTTGGAACTGGATGATCTTCAGGTCCTTTCCAACCTGAACTATTCTATGATTCTATGATAGTTAGTGTTATGTCCTCCAGTGAACAACCCTTGGGAGAGCAAAGCAGGAAGTAGGAACACATTTGGAAGCAGCAAGGCACTTCAACCAGCCCACGACATGCTTCCTGATACAAAAGACTGGAATTCCACAACTTCCACCAGTATTATGTCATTTCTTGCTAGCTGAATGATCAGAAACGGTATCTATCACATTATATTGCATTCAGACATCTTTTATACCGGAAGGCCTAAATGACCTCAAGAAAATGAAGTGTCCAACTGAGGTGCCAATATAAGCCCTCACATTACTCCTTCTCAAGGCAGGAAAAGATCAGAACCATCCCTAAGCCCAGTTCTTGGACTGCTTTTCCCAGGCTGCCCAAAGCCGCAAATCAGGTTGTGAAGCACCAGGTTGAACAGCAGGACTTCTTTGTCCCCTTCTCTTCTGAAGAGTAAGGCTCCTGACTTACAGGGGACCAGACCTTGCTCCTTAGTCTTTTCCCACCTCATTCACCTGACAACCTCCTCCACAACAGACATCTTATCAGATGTGACTGATTGCTGTAATCTGTACTCTGGGCAGCCATTAAGCAAATTACCTGAATCATTGCAAGGATTAGTCTCATTAACACATGATTAGCATCAAATTAAAATAATGAGTGTTTAACTTCTGATGTCTTCCAGTTGCTTGAACAGCTTGATCAGCCACACCAGGCTGGCAGGGAGGTGCTGGGTGTCAAAGAGCCAGTGAGGGAAAGAATAAAAGAAGAGGTAGGCTGTGTCCTGAGACAGACTGGAGATGAGTGCAGAACAGAGCCCAGCCAGACTCCCTGCAAAGCTCACCCTAAACTTATGCTCTGCTTAGAATGGTCAGATATGCTCTGAGCATTTTAAAACTTAACATTCACTGTTTTAAGGATTTTCTCCACCTTTCTACTCGCATTTTTGAGACATCTCCAATGCTAAAAGGCAGCAAGCCCAAAATCATAATCCTGGAAAGCATTTTACTTCAAGACCTCTCCTTTTAAGCTGGTAACTTGTTAGCAGATCACCTCTTCTGATTTTATTTGGCCACAATCAACTCCTTTCTCTTCTTGATTGCTGGGACTGAAGCAAAGCCTCTCCACAGTTTCAATTCTTTCTAACCCACTGCAGCATATTCTGTTTTTTGTGCATAGGAGTTTAACAAGTTCCCTGGTCTCCAATCCTCCTGCATGTCCGCAGAGCTGAAATCAAAGCCTTGTTTTTCCCTCCCTTGCAAAACTACAGTTGACTTCTTCAGTGACTTCCTGGGCTGCTTCCAGTTCAGTCCATTCACTATGTCTGTGACACGCATCCTCCCATTCCTCTGAAGGAGATCTGACCATGCAGGACTTGCAGGATCCAGACCTCAATCCTCAACTCAAACATTTCTCTCTCAAGGAAGGAATTGACAGAACATGTGCAGCAGCCAATGTTTAAGCCTCAACATCGTGGTTATTTATTCTTTGAAATGCCACAAACCATAAGTATGTATTATAGACAAATCACTTGTCAAAGCTCTTTCTTAATTTAATTAAAGCCATTTTTTATTCATAGAAGTGCAAAGAAGCAACTTAAACAGATAACATTTTTCACACTTGCATAAAATGAAAATAGCCAAGCTAAATTTTGGCAAAGTATATAATAACAAAAGAGCCAAGCAAAGACTATGTATGTGCCAACTTTCATCTCTGCAAAGATGTTAGCAATGAGTTACACACACCAAAGTCTCCTACTTACATCTCTTATGGACTCTGGACCCTTTACGTTCTCTGAACCACAAGGTCCTCTCCAACAACTGTGTTAGCCTCCATTAGTGTGACTTCCTGGGAGTCACTAACAAAGCTGTACCCCAGAAGCACCCTCCAGTGTGGATGTGAACATTACATTGGCAAAAGCCTATGTCAGGCACCTGGGAGCCCCACGAGGAACTTGCTGCCCTCGCGGTGTTAGCAGACTGTGTGCAGGGTCTTTCTGCAGACACTAATGGGGAGGGAACCTCAACAGAACCACTAAAACACCACTTGGCACAGAACAAGAGCAAAATCACTGGTTGAATGAACACAGACCACACCATCTTAATGTTAAGGTGCCAGTTCAGAAAAGGTCTTTTTGCCACTATAAAGACATTGGTGGCCTTTACGTGTGTTACAAAACCTGCAGTCAAGACTCATGCACAATAATCAAGGCCTGGGGTCCGCAGTGCACAAACTGGTTCCTGTCCTGACAGGTCTGAGAAACAGCTTTTCATTATGCCCTTAGTGAAAGACTGAAAAACACCCCCAGGTTTGCCTTTTCTCCAAACATTGTGTTTTGCCCCACTCTCAGCCTGTGATATTAAACAGTACTCAAACAGGAAGGTTATATGTGCAGACTGCAGCCAGTCTCTGGCCCATAAGAACAGAAGAACCATCCAAATCAAGGGCAGCCACAGGCCAGTCCTGAGCAGAAACACATTCAAGCTGAGCAAAGCCAATTTGGGAGCAATAACACCATGGCACAGGGGTATGCTCTAACTCAAGTCCACAAAAAATGATGGGGAGATAAGGGACAGAAGAATTTCCTTCCATCCAAATATACTTACAAACACCATTTCTGTCAGTTAAAAACCCACAACAGCTCGAGTCTGGAGGTGGTGTCAGGCAGTTCTGCAGTGTGGGCCACACACACCACTCAACTAGACTGGTTTTTCACATCAGCATTTCCCAACACAACCAGTTTTGAGTCCATCACTATCCATCGCTGCTGCCCAGAGTTGAAAACCCTTCTAATTCCACTGGTTTTGTTCACACCTCCTATAGTAAACAGAAAATCATTTATCGATTTTCCTTCAAAGTTTGTTTGCTGTTGTGCAATCCCTTACAGCGTTCAGAAATCTCATGATTTAAGCGATACATTCAGGCTCCATCTGCTGCATATTATTGACCATATTATGTAAACTATGTTTTAGCAATTCACACTCGCTTGATTCCGCAGTACCTGTGGGTGCCAAACATATGTTTCCTATTCTCCTTGCCTCTCCTGGGCCATATGCAATCCACCCAAACCATCAGCTTTCTCATATATATGCAACTTGCTGTTTGGTATGGCTTTTTTGACGTAGAAATCTTATCTGCTACGCCAAGCACTGTGGACACATGTGGAGAAGTGGTTGTGGTGTTCAGTCAGCTCCTGTGGGATCACCAGTGTGTTGGTATCAGGCAAGTGAGGTGTCTCCCCACCTCGTCCCAGGCTGGAGGGGATGCTCCCCAAAGCTGACAGCCAGAATGGAGCATGATCCCATACCTGCCCTCCTCAGTGATGCAGCTAAACTGAAAAGTCAGCATGCCAAAAACCCAATGGGACTTGAAGAATCTGCTTTTCAGCAATGAGATACTGCTCTGTTGCTAGGCAAAATGTAGGGGTTTTTTTTCCTAATCTTTTTGGAGATGCCTCTGCTCTCTTCTTGAGGGGCAGAGCTGAATTGCATATTGTCACTAATGCAGAATTAGAATGACAGCATGCAGACCTGCTGCTTATTCTAAGGCATGTCTGCAGCCTGTTCCCTGTTGGAAATAACACCATGTACTCAAAGTATTTCACAAGGATAAAAAGGAAAACCAAAACCAACAAACATCACCCCGCTGCTGCAGCAGGATGATGTCAGAGGCTCTGCTTTTGTTTTTTACAGTTTGCTCTGGGGAAAGGAACAGAAAGATGGAAACTTCAGCAGATTCCATGGGCAAAACAAACAGCTTCAGGCAAACAAAGCCACAGGTCCGGTCCATTCAGAGAAGAAGAGAAGGGCTGTCTAGGAGCCCATGAGTGTGTTTGGCTTTTACAACACATTGGGCCCATGTATCTTTTAGAAGTGTTGAACATACACTGGGATATGTTGCTTTTTTGTTCAGAACACTGGAGTGATATATTCTATAGCAGGGAGGGAGTTCAAATGCTTCAGCACATCAACAGGAATTTCCCAGTGCTTGGGACAATGTGTATCTGTCCCTAGTCAGCCAAAGAGGGCACAGCATTGCCATTTAGAACAGAAGACATCAAGCGTTCTGTGAAGAGTCATTTCAAATTGGCACCACTCTCCAAAATAGACCTTCTACATCTGTGGTAAGAGCAAGTTACTTGCTTTGTTCCTGCAATTGTCAACATACTGTAGTGGTGCTGCTTCTGTTACAACACACAGTAAGAACACCGTGCCCATCTTTAACCTATAGAAAAGAGTGAGCCCCACGCCATGTCACTGAAAGCTGCTGTTCTCAACTGTTGTCTTTGCTTTCAGGAAGGCAGACTTGCCATTTGCTTCCATGCCTGCTCTCCCAACCATAAACCTGCACCTTCTTACCACCTCTCCAGGCCATTTCTCCACACAGGAGCTGCTTATACCCAAGCATGAAGAGCAGAGCTACCCTTTGCCCACTGCTTGTGGGAACAAATGAACAGCAGAATGGTTATATTCAGCACATCCACCTTCCCTGGCCACAAAATCCTCATCTTTCCCCTCCATCTTCTCTTAAAAAGGACATCTGTGAACAGGTGCTGAGGTTACTCTCTGTTATACCAGAGAGGATGCCAGAGAGGGACTCTTCATCAGGGACTGTATCAATAGGACAACGGGTGATGGGTTCAAACTGAAACAGTGGAAGTTCAGGTTAGATATGAGGAAGGAGTTCTTTACTGTGAGGGTGGTGCCCAAAGAAGTGGTGAATGCTCCATCCCTGGCAGTGTTCAAGGCCGGGTTGGACAGAGCCTTGGGCACCATGGTCTAGTGTGAGGCACCCCTGCACATGGCAGGGGGTTGGAACTAGATGATCTTAAGGTCCTTTCCAACCCAAACCATTCTGTGATTCCATGATTCTCTGATACCCCTTGCTTTCCATTCATGGAGCAAGAAACCAGTTCTTGAAAACAGGCCAAGGGGAGACGCTACGCTGAGGAATTGTGTTCCTATGGTTGACAAGTGTTCCTGCAGTGTGTTCAAGACTGACATTCTGGTAAAACAGGGCCACAGGGATGATCAGGGGTCTGGAGCACCTCTCTTATGAGGAGAGATTGCGGGAGCTGGGCCTGGTTAGTCTAGAGAAGAGCAGACTGAGAGAGGATCTCATCAACGCATATCAATATCTCAAAGCCAGGTGGATGGTGCCAGACTCTTTTCAGTGGTGCTCAGTGACAGGATGAGGAACAACGGCCATAAAAAAAACACAAGATTCACCTCAATATGAGGAAGAACTTCTTTACCTTGAGGGTGGCAGAGCACTGGAACAGGTTGCCCAGGGGGATGTGGATTCTCCCTTTCTGGAGAGATTCAAACCCCACGTTCCTGTGTAACCTGCTCTGGGTGGCCCGGCCTTGGCAGGGGGTTTGGAGTGGATGGTCTCCATAGGTCCCTTCCAATACTAATGACTCTGTGATTCTATGACAACCACAGTGGTATTACAGAGGTGCCCCACCAGCCTGCCTGAGGAGCTCATCCCCTTCAGAGGAGTAATGTATTTGCCTGAAGACTGCCCCACACTGACACCTTTAGTAGCTAAGAACACAAGCTGCACCCCACAACAGGTTACAAGCCAGAAGCCCTCTCCTCCATCACCCTTCTGTCCAATAGCTCCCTACTTGCTTCTGAGCAGTAGCAATTTCTTGCTGGCTGATATTAAGCAAATGACGACATCCCAGAAGCCTAGTGCATCTGTGCTAGCTAACACAAAAAGAGACAGGAACACTGGCTTCCCAGCAGGAAGAATCATTTCTCCCTTATTTCTGCTCACCTGGCTTAAGGTGCAGGGAATCCAGGAAGAACAAAGGATGGGTTTACTGCACAATCTTAGTAATTAAACAGATAACTCAGCCTAAGCATTTGCAGTTTCCTTGAACAGCCTTTGTTAGCAATGCATCTGGATCTCCACAACCATTACCTTCTGCTACCTACAGGTAGAGATAATTATCCACGAGTAAACGATTACCTATGCTATAAATTACCTACAAAAATTTGGGCTGGGTTTTTGCCAATCACCATTCCAATTAATTACCCCAAATTGACTAGCTGGCTTTAGACCAAATATTTCCTCATCAGTATTCCATGCCAGTGCTTACAAGATGAAGGAAATAAACCAGAGAGAAGAGAAATCCTACAAAGGTTAGAAAGAGATTCGAGCAACAGAGAGACAAGAAGAAGGTTTCTAAGTGTTGGTGGTGAACACTCCCTCTTCTTGCACAGTCTGTGACAGCTCATCACTACCACTGACAGGCTCACAGCCGTTTCCATCAAGGCAGGGAATCATGACCATCAGTGGGAATCCAAGAGCTCAGGGACCTTGAGTTTTCATCTGGACTGGGGCTTTGGGCAGATTCCCAGGGGATGAAATGGGACTGGAATATTTAGTTGATAATGGTTTTTAGCACTAGTTCTTGCTCAGGATCAGCATCTCACACACTGTAAGGAAGATACAAAGCTGTAAATGCTGATAAACCTAGTGATTAGCAGCCATTCTAGATGGTGCCAGAGAACTCATGAGGGAACTTATTTCAAACCAAACAGTCTGCTATGAAAATCACTAACGAGGATAATCTAGTGCCTTGCACATCACCTCAAAAATCGTTTCCAAGATGCTTTACTCACATCACTTCCAGTTATTGATTTATTAAAAAAGCAACAAGATATTTCACTGCATAAAGCAAGATTTCTATTTATTTATGCAGGCCTGTCAGTGCCGATAAAATACTGTAGATACTAGATATTACTTGCACTCCGTATAATTAAGTGAAAGGCCAGACCTTTGTGGAAGTGCTTAACAGAATTTTGATCCTGACCAGGCAGAAGGGGTAGAGGGAGAGGTAGAGAGGTGCTCCCAAGGGCAGCAGAGCCCTTTTGCCCTGCCACTAACTTGAAACAGGCCCACAGCTCCCTAAAGCTCTGTGGTATTTTTGGCCAGGGTCTGCAAGACAAAAAATCTAACAGGAGAAATTGTCACCAGCCAACAGCTTGTCAAGGTCAAAGGAAGAAAAAAAAGAAGCAACCACAAAACCCAATTAACCAAAACAAAGAATTTGAAAGAGAAAGGCATAGAATCACAGACTGGTTTGGGTTTGGGTTGGAGAACCTTAAGGTCACCTAGTTCCAACCCCCTACCATGGGCAAGGACGCCTCACACTAGACCATGTTGTCCAAGGCTCTGTCCAACCTGGCCTTGAACACTGACAGCGATGGAGCATTAACAACTTCTTTGGGCAGCCTGTGCCAGTGCCTCACCACCCTCACAGGAAAGAACCTCATCCTTACATACAACCTGAACTTCCCCTGTTTAAGTTTACACCCGTCACCCCTTGTCCTATCACTACAGTCCCTGATGAAGAGTCCCTCTCAGGCATCCTTGTAGGTCCCCTTCAGATCCTGGAAGGCTGCTCTGAGGTCTCCACGCAGCCTTCTCTTCCCCAGGCTGAACAGCCCCAACTTTCTCAGCCTGTCTTCACACAGGATGTGCTTCAGCCCCTGATCATTCTTATGGCCTCCTCTGGACTTGCTCCAACAGCTCCATGTCCTTCTTACTCTGAGGACACCAGAACTGCACACAGTGCTTCAAGTGGGGTCTCACAAGAGCAGAGTAGAGGGGCAGGATCACCTCCTTCGATCTGCTGGTCATGCTTCTTTTGATGCAGCCCAGGATATGGCTGGTTTCTGGGCTGTGAGCATACACTGAAGCCGGCTCATGTTCAGTTTTTCATTGACCAACACCCCCAAATCCTTCTTGACAGGGATGCTCTGAATCACTTCTCCACCCAGCCTGTAGCTGTGCCCAGCATAACCCTGACTTTGCGTTTTGCATTGTTGAACTTCATGAGGTCTTCATGGTCCCATCTGTCAAGCATGTCCAGGTCCCTCTGGATGGCAGTTCAGTGTCTCCACCAAACTCTCCAAGCTACTAACCAGGCTTCAGGGCTACAGATGCATGTGTGGAACATGCCCCAGCTGGCTGTACACACTGCACAGCTCTATCTCGAAGTGAAAGGCACTGGAGCCTGGACAAACATCTCCATTTTGAATTATATTTATATATCTGTTACAATGAAGGCGTCGTTCTTGCATTTCCTAGCTTATTTTCATTTAAAGTTCATTCAAACATTGTTAATGAACAGTAAATCTTTAGACTACTTAGACTTGCTCTGTTTAATAAACTGTGGGGATTTCATCAACATTACTCAGAACTCAAACTCACAGAAAAATCCACATCAGTCTGACAGAAAAATGTATTCATTTCCTACAAAGGTCTTGGCAGCATAACACAGGTTCAGACTGACTCAAACATTTAGAAGCATAAGTAGAGTTGGATTATCAGGAGGTTCATTTTAGAATCTTAAAATGGAATACATGGATTTCTGAAAGTAGACTAAAATGGTAACGTGGACACTTTCATCATTTGATGTGCTATGGGCATGCTAGATACCACAGAATCACAGAATCAGCCAGGTTGGAATAGACCTTTAAGATCATCAAGTCCAACCATTACATCGGGACTGTAAAACCCAATCTGGATTTTACACTTCAAAACTATCTCTCTTCTAACAATAAAGCCCAAGTGTTGTATCTGTAGGATTTTATTTTTTTGCCCAAAACTGCAGCTTTGGTTTATTTTAGAAGACCAGAAACTTCACCAAAACCTCCTCTTGATCCATCGTGTTCCCAATGCAGCAGAATGAATAGCCTGGCTCCCTCCCCACAGCAACACAACACAGCGCCCACTCAGGATCTCTAGGTGCCACAAGCCTTAAATGTTAAGACTTCTCCCAAAAAACCCAAACAAAACTAAAACTAACCCCAAAACATGAAGGAAAAGCTGCAGCCAAGCATCCCACCTTGAGAAACTCAAGGGTGAAGCTTCACTGAATCTTCAGAGGGATGTGTCCCAGTGACGCAGCCTCTTCACACATCTCATGCTGCCTCACTGAGACTCACCTCAGCCTTTTGCTAACTTTATTTGTTCTTTATCCTCAAGGTCATTGCTTGTTTATTTAGTCATCCATTGTGCTTGCAGTCTGATGGGTCTCTTAATCCCTGTGCTGGTTTCTTAACTTTAAATTAGTTTCTGGTAAAGCGGGGCTTGCACCTCACAGGAGAAAAGCATTGTTTGTACCACACTTGTAACCACCACTGCTGCTGCTCCTTGGGGAAGTTCCAAGGACCTCAAAGGCAATAGTTCTCTGCCCAGGAGCAAAGAAGCCCATTAAAGCTTGTACTAGAAGATTTAATAGGTGTCATAATTTATCATGTAAACCGAAAAGTGTTTCTTAATTAAGTGCGTACGTTAATGAATTTTTTAATTTGATCCCTGTAAGTACCTTGCTATACTAATTGCAATATTCTACACATTAGTCATCCGCTGTTGCCCTTGGCTATTTTCTACCCGGAGAGGGAGAGACAGAGCTTTTCAGTTAAAGTTCATTTAACTCTTTCCACCCAACAAATTAAATTCCCTGTTATTCACTCTGCAGAGTGACAGCTGCTGTTCACTCCTAGAGCACCTGATGGATATCACCTCGTATATGCACAGACCTAGGCACAGTCTCCCACACAGAGGGGATGAGAAACAAGGGGTAAGTCACACAACAGATCCAGAGAGGAGAAACATCACCTGGAATGGCCTATAGGAGTTTGCTCATGGCCTGGGAATAGATGCAGTACAGGAGGATGCTGGACACTTCCTAACATGGTTTCAAGTGCAGTGATTTGGGTTCATTTCATTACCTTGATTACAAACAGCAGTAAGAGACAGAAGTTCTCCAGTCCACAGCTGCTCCAGGTTTCAATGTCTGCTTGAGTGAGGTGTCAGCTTTTCACTCATAACTGAAAACAAGAGCAAGAGGGTAGAAAACTTGTCACTGAGAATCCAGAGAGTGGCTCGTCCACTTCACCAACCAACACAGGAGTTGGTTATCCAGGTACTACAGACAAACTGTCACTACATGAAATAAGACCAAGGCAGCTGACAATGCCGACAAGCATCTCTGACACCAATTTTATGCTGTAGCTGATCTCTGGTACCTGAACAGCATGAAGGGGAGTATTGAAAGCCTCTTCAGCATTCCAGCTTACAAACTCAGTTTTCCTTCTGCACAGATGATACCCTTGGGGCTGTGTGTGAACTGCAAGAACCACTGCGAACTGAAAACTCGTCACCTCTAGCACGTTGCAAACACAGTAAATAAAGTACTTGGACCCCTCCAGACACCACAGTAAGACAAGACAAAGCAGAAGGTTTATATCCACAATGAGACAAGAAGCTGGCATAACTAAAACTACCCAACTTGCTTCTTAGTCACACCCTGCATGTTTCAGTTTGTTTCTGCTTCTGGAGATTGCATAAAGGAATTCAGAATTTCAACGCAAAAATGACTCCGCAAGGGAGAATTGTGGATTTTCAAAGAGAACCTCCACTGTTCTTTGAAAGAAATCTTGTTTTCCATCCTGTTTATCCCTGTGTTTATGACACAGATGAAGCATTCACAGCACCAAGCCATCACCTGCTGAGGCATGTTAGTCCTCACCGTCTGCATCCCCCAGATGATTAGAAGGAACACAAGGCTTTCCCCTGACTGCCTCTCAGCCTGCATGCCAGATAGGGATTCACAACGAAGGCTTCGTTCTGTGTCAACTGATGCTCTCCAGAATCAAGAGAGATGAACCTTCCCAGGTTGTGGACTACAAATGAGGACTCTGCTCAGCACCTGCAGCTTCCCTCCTATGCTATAGTATGTTTAGTTCCTGCTTGGTATACAGCATGCATTCACCAGCATGACCCCAATTACAACAGGTCCAATAAACTGTAACAAGGTACAGTGAAGACATTCTGTATTTTTAAACTGAAACAGAGGAAGTTCAGGTTAGATCTAAGGAAGAAGTCCTTTACTGTGAGGGTGGTGAGGCACTGGAACAGTTTGCCCAGAGAAGTGGCAAATGCTCCACCCCTGGCAGTGTTTAAGGCCTGGCTGGACAGAGCCTTGAGTGACATGGTGTAGTGTGAGGCGTCCCTGCCCATGGCAGGGGGTTGGAACTAGATGACCTTAAGGTCCTTTCCAACCCAAACCAGTCTGTGATTTTATGATCTATAATATCTAAACTTTCCTCTACCTATTTTCTTATTTTAGCCTGTGCAATATTAGCCTGGCATGCACCTAATAAAAATTCCAATAAAAACAAGTTGCAATGTGACTTCCCTCAGTGGAAACCCAACCCGACCTGGTGTTACACTCCTTTGCAGCTTGTCACTCCAGCTGAGGGCTTCCTGCCACTCCTGCTACCACACTTACACAGTGGCTACACCTGAGTGGACCTGTGTTAACATCCAGCAGCAACTGTTCTAATTATTGACTTGGAATCAAACTTAACTCAGGAAGACAGCAATGCACCGCGGTAATTCAGCATTCAGCTTGTCCTGTGTGTCCTCCCCCCTCACATCTTCTGAGTGCATTATGGGTTTTTTCTGCTGGAAGTTCTCCTGACAAGCTTACACATGCAATTAAGTGGATTACATGGAACATGTGAGGAACCTCTGAGGCCAAGGCAGCTTTATGGAGCTGCATCACTCGTTCACTTCCCGACTCATAAGCAGAGCTGGTGAAATAATAGCAACAACATGGCATCACACGCTTCAAGAAGTGAGACTCTTTACATGGGTGGCTGTCACCTGCTTTTCAACAAATTTCAAAGTGTTGCCTACAGCATCCTGTTCTATTAGATAAAATGCATCCTGACACCTTTCTTACTGTATTACATTTGACTGTGAGAATATTGAGATGCAAAGCCTCCCTCTTTATTCTTTTGAATTAAAAAAAACAGTGCCCGGTAATAGCCAGAGGTTAGATCTTGGGGGTTGATAGCAGATCATCCTGTCTGCACAGTCCTACAGATGCCAAAAGTTGCAGATTGCCACCAGCTCTACAAAGCCATTCTCAGGTGTTCAGGCACCTAATCCAGTTATTTCTGATGAGTTAAGGAGGTGCTGCCTGCTGTGGACTGTTTCAAGGCCAGATCTCTGGCTGCTGTATCCCACCACAGCTCCATGGGAGTCCTGCTGGCATCAGCTGACCTGGCCCTTATTGTCTATTGACATCTTCTGAACTTCCAGCCCAACACACGCAAGTTGTCATGATCAAATAAAGTCAGAAGTGCTTTCCCCTATTATAATGAATCCTAACCTCAGCTGACCAGTGTTCATCTAGTTCCCATAACCTCAGCAGGTCTATCACAAGGAATTACATCAGGGGAGGATCAGACCAACCACAAGCAGAGGTAAGAACCTGCTAACAGCAAAATCCTCTCACTCCTCTAGGTCTGAATAAGACAAGAGTGAGAGAAATGGCATTTATCTTTTTGAGAGCTCAGAAGGGAGTACAGGCAAGTTTCAATGACAAAGCATTACTGAAGCACACCGCAGGTAGACCTGTCAAAAATCCCCTTCACCATTACACTTACCATATGTTTCTGAAGACACAAGTTATACATATTTTATCCTAGCGTGGGATCTGACATGACACTGTCAAACAAAGCTCACGAGGTTTGTCACTCAAGCAATCACATTCTCTTCCTATTTATACTTAACCTCTCCTGCTAAAGCTATTTCCATTACAAATGATCTTCCTCTTTTGTATGCAAGATGCTTTTAGTGGAATTACGCAAAGGTAGACAGATAGGGAATACACAAACCTATGAACTTGTGATTCAGCTTAGACATCCCAGGAATCAATATTCCCACTCTGCAGCTATCTCTGGGAAAAATAAGCAGACTTCTCCCTTCAGTGCCTCACACTTTGTGTGTGCATTTACATTTGTATGAACCCCCACTTTGATCCAGTACCAGTTTTCACAGGTGGGAAATCATTACTTACAGAAAGCACAAGGTTCATTATACTTCTATTTCATCAAGACCATCTGAACCATACTTTCAGCTGGTGTAAACCAGCATAACCCCACTGGTATCACTGGAAAGGTGCTCAATTTACAGCCAGGTAAGAACTCGGCCTTCTTTTCTCTTGCATGACCACTGTGCTTTGTATCGTACTGCAGTGCCAGACTCGATGAGAGTGAGGGTATCTTACAGACATCTTCCTTGCAGAAAGCAAAATTGAGTGCTCCTTTTCTCAGCTTCCTGAGGAAGTTTGGGGGAAAGTTGAAGGCCACCCAACCCCAACAGCAGTACAAGAAGACCTGCTCAGATTTTGACCCATTTCCACAGGGACATTCCTGCCTTGACATGGATATCACCATACAGGCCTCCTCCATTCTGCTGGAGGCTGCCCCAGCCTGCAGCCACCTCAAAAACACTTCTACAGATGTAGGAATAGCTGCTCTAGGTTAAGCAAGCACTACATCTGTCTGCAGTTTGTTCTCCTCCACATCCTCCTGATCAAACACTATGTGTGCTATTCTTTACAAGTTGTTCCTGTGTCAAAATGAAACATCTACCAACACTTTGCAGAGCTACAGGCAGATCCCCACGGCTCACATGGGCTTTTGTAAGCAAACATGCCAACTTAATGACAATCCCTAAGATTTACCTAAAGGAAAATAAATCATCTAGAAAAGGAGCTGAGTAACACCCTTCTCACTTGATTTATTTTCACCTATTCTCTTGAGCTTTTTCACTTGTAAAAAAGCAAGAACACCAGAGGGAGAAGCAGTTACGAAGTATAATAAAGGTAAGTAAAAAGCAAAAACTGAAGCACATGGTTTTCTGTGATGTGAATACAAGTCAAATGTCAACACGCATCAATCCCACAAACTCTCTACAAGTCACTGGTGCTGATTATATCAATAGCCCAAGGCTAACCCTCTTTATCAGCCCCCTGAATACTCACTACAATAAAGAGACTATAGTTTCGGGTTCCTAAGGCTGGTCCTGACCCTACTGATGTGGCTGCTTCTCAATTTCTGGGTATGTGTAAAAAAGTGGCAAAGACCCCCAGCACAGGTCTACCATACCCTGAAGCTCGTGAGTGTGCTTTGTCTCTCATATGAAAGCTGTTCCCTGGGAATTCCCAGCAACCAGGCAGAAGACAAAGCTTGAAGCTCACTGACATCTGGTCAACCCCCTAGAAATACCCTTTGACAGACTAAAATCCAACTGCCTGAACTAAATCCAATGCAGTTTCTGTCTGCAGTTGTTAATTGTGTGCTCAGCATCCCCATAGAGCAGATGACAAGGCTCTGGACACTTTCTGGTCTTGCTGAATGGCATTTAATGCCAAAGACATCTATCTGATCTGCCAGTGAAAGCAGCAGTAAGTGGTTTGATCAGAAATGACATCTGAGCCGAAGAAGCTAATTAGTTTACAGGATTTCATCTTTCTCCTGCCCCTTACAACAACAAAAGTCCACTTGTGTTTCCCCTCAGCTTCAGGTCTTGCCATAGGGCACCATCCTACTGTTGGAACTACTGACTTTACAGAAAAGATGAAATGCATGTGTTGGTAATTCCATCAGAGCAGGCACATCCACCGCTGACACAGCCCTTTGACAGGATAACCCCTGATATCAAAAATAGTAATAATGACTTAAAAAAACGAGCAGTTTCCACACAGGTAGCAAACTAGCACTAGTGAACGGGGACAGAGCAAGCCAGAGGCTTTGAATCAAACAGATTCATTAACAGTGTCTGAGAGGTTCCTCAAATTCATTTCTGTTTACATGGCAGCACTGACTGAAAGCTCCAACATAACCGAGGATGTTATATTCACCACTCTAAGTGAACCCACCACAGCCTACCTCAATGCCACCTTGGAAGCCTAATGGGAAACCCTGGGTAAGCCAAAATACCCACCTCCCATCACTTGTGTGCTGTACAGTTCCCTGGCATGACACAGGCCCAACCTAACAGCTCAGACATGTCCTCAGCTGTACAATCTCACTCCTCCTTAAGCACAGCTAGGAGACAAGTGAGAATGGGAGGTGGTGGACAACTAGGGTGCCTGTATCACCCTCACCTGCTCTGACTCCATTCAACATTCACCTGCCCCTTGCTGTGGCCAGCCCTTCAAATGCTCAACACCACTCTTACTGCTGTTTCTTCAAGACTACAGGAAAATACAAATCTTGTGGTGCAGCAGTGACACCATTGGCAAAATAAAAGAAGTGCAGTAGCCTACTAGTTTGAGAGAGGCACTGATATTTCTATTTGCAAAATCCAGGTGGGACAGCCTCAGTGAAAGATGGGTGAGCTGTCAAGTAGCAAGGAAGCGCTCTGTGCCTTGAGGACTGAGTGGTGCAACTATTTCCAGGGCACAGGTAACACTTCCAAGACATCTCCAGCCAGTGAAACAACTCACACCAGTATTTGCCAGAACCTATGTCACAGATAGATACACCATTACTTTTAACTGAAGCTTAGAGACTGGGCTGTAAATAACTCACTCAAACACAGTATGAAAGCTGCAGTTGAGTGATTCCCGAGAGGTTTATGCTGCAGTTGGACAGAAATACTCCTTAAATTACTCAGTAACACTACAGTGGCCTGAAACATGGGCCCTGAGCCACCCAGCAACTCACAAAGTAGAAGGTCCAGTTCCTTGTGACACGAGACAGTGGTGGCACTTGTGCAACATCACTCTGTGCCACCATACAGTGCAAGGTGAGAAACCAGAGACATGGCAGCCACAAGAGCAACCCAAGTTCTCTTACAGACTTGGTTCAGCAACACCAGAGCTGCATGTTGTCACACACACCAAGTGTGCTGACGCACTTCCAGTGCTAAGCCTGGTTTGCTTTTTCCAATGCATCCACTGACACTATACTGGATTTGAGCAGCAGATCTTCATTACAGCAACAATTTTAACTAATGAGAACTGATTTATGCAATGTTAATACCCAATATTAAACCATTTAATATGTGATTTATATAAGTGTAGGTTTTAACAGGTCTTGAAACAGCTGTTAACCTGAACAGGACAAAAGGGTTATACTCCCTTTACAGTGAAGTAAGAGAAGACTTAGGTCTGACTTGATGCCACACCAAAACTTTTAAAGATTAAGACTGAAACAGCATGTGGAAATAGCTGTATCATGAAAGTACAGCTATTTGAAGATGTGCATGAATATAAGATCACAGAATCATAGAATGGTTTGGGTTGGAAGGGACCTTAAAGATCATCCAGTTCCAAGCCCCTGCCACAGGCAGGGACACCTTCCACTAGAGCAGGTTGCTCCAAGCCCCTGTGTCCAACCTGGCCTTGAACACTGCCAGGGATGAGGCAGCCACAGCTTCTCTGGGCAACCTGTGCCAGGGCCTCACCACCCTCACAGGGAAGAACTTCTTCCTGATACCTAATCGAGATCTACCCTATTTCAGCTTAAAGCCATTCCCCCTTGTCTTGTCATTACCAAATTACCTTGCGCAGCAAAGAGCAACTACAACTTAGCAAAAGTTGTGCGTGGTCTGTTCAGAAAAGGTAACTGGAACCATTTCTGACGGCCTCTCCCTCACTGTTTTACACACAGCAGAGAAGTTGAGCAACAGCCTAATACCTATGTTTGGACTGTGAGTACGTGGTGTTCAGCTCTATTGACATGTTCAGTAGCTTTGAATGGTTCTCTTCACATCCTGTGCCTTCGTTTGCTGCATAAAATGGCTATCATGGTATTTGTAACCCCTATAAAATAAGAAGGTCTGATGAAAAGAGTGAGCAGAACTTCAGAAAATGTGTCTTGTGGAGAAACTACTTGACTACAGCACAACAAAACCAGGAAACAACCACCACACAGTGTTTATCTGGCTGGAGCAGGGAATACATACTGTTCCTTGGGTTCACTATCACAGTTGTTTTCCACAGGTCTCAATGGGAAGAGCTCCTAAAGTCACCTTGTCCACAGCGTCATTCTTGAAGCCGCTCGCCTGTTAGTAATACCCCTGCATGGGACAGCAGCAAGGGTTTGGTGATGCAGGGCATCTCCTCCTGCCTCTGTGACTCTCTTACCACAGCCCTTTTGGGCTGTTCTGACTTCACAGCATGATGCAGTGTGAGGTCTACTCCCCTTTCCCAGCCTTCCCCATCTCCTTCACAGCTCCTGTACCAAAGATGAGCAGAGCACTCTGCACGTTAAAGCATGTTGCCCAAAGCAGTGGTAAATGCTCCATCGCTGGCAGTGTTCAAGGCCAGGCTGGACAGAGCCTTGGGCAACATGGTCTAGTGCGAGGTGTCCCTGCCCGTTCTGTGATTCTGTGATGCTATTTTTGCTAGTTGTGATGTTTTTGGAGGGAAACTGGGACTGCCCCACGAGACAGGTGACGAGACATGCTTTGCGATGGCTTCATCTCTTCCTGGTCCATTAATACACACAGAGGCTGGAAGGCAGAAGGAGGTTCTGACTGGATGCTTCCCAGTTAAAACACAGGTAAGGCTGAGAAGATTTTATGTGTCATTATCCCCAAGAGGAAGTGGGGAATCAGGCATAGGAAAGCCAGAAGTGATCCCAATGTAACCTTAATCTATAAATATTTAAGTAGTCCCTCCTCCCCCTCTCCTCAACAACATATGCCAGTGTCTCCTTCAGCTCATAAAAGCCAATTCCCTCCTGCTGTTTCTGAGCACCAGAAGTCTCCGAGTGGTGATTAGTGGATTACGTGCATCTCCAGGACTGCCTCCAATCACTTTGCCCTTGCAAATTGCTCAACTTCAATGCAGCAGCACAGAGCAGGGTAGGCTTTGTCACTGGGGCCTGGGTCTCATTATGGCCAGGAGACTTCAGGAGTTTGTTTACATGGCTGGAACATCATCCTCTTGGGTAGCTAATCAGCCTTTCCCCAGGGTTTCTGCTCTTCGAATACTTAGGAGTAATCACCTCCAGCTATCTACACCCCAAGTAGCATCTAAGCCATTTCACCAAGTCAACAGCTTGAGGTAATATTAGCCCCCTTATATGAAGACAAGTGCTCTCCACACAAGGATGCTGGAGCTTCGCATCACTCGATAAATCAGAGCAACATCCTGGAAAGCTTGCCATTAGTTCTGAGCCATTAATTTTTGCTGGGTCTTTGACACAACTGTTTGAGAGCACTATAACCTGCTCTCTGAAAGTTAAATTATTAAGAGCAACTTCCCTGAAGCTGCTAGTCTACTAACCCACTGAAGTCCTTGGCTGAACACCTCAAATCTCAGGAGACCTGCTAGGGAGAAGGTTCCCTACTGTGAGTGTGGGAGATAAGCTATTCCCTCTCAAAACAAACCCCAGCTGGGAAACCTCTGGCCTTAAGCAATACATACCTTTACAAGATATTCCATTCAGAACAGCACCAGCCAAGTGAAAAAGGACATTTTACCACACCTAGTTCCATCTACAACATCTTCCTCCGCACTCCTTTCCAGTAAGTTTTCTTCCAAAAATGCCAAAGAGATTAAAAAAATAGCAGAAAGCAAGTAACCCCCAAAGCTTCCAATCCTGTTCGCACTGCACACCTGAAGACACCGTAACTCTGCTAGAAAAGGAAATTAGTAGCTGGCAGCACTGCATCAGAAAAATTATTATTCCATTATGACTACAAATAGTAGCACCAAATGTGAAAGTAGACTTTCAAATTAATTAGCATTTAAGGGAAATGGGTTTGGAATAATTATGAGATCGCTTTTAAGCAGCCATGTTTGCAAGTGTATCTCTGCTTCAGTCCTTGCTAGGGAAAAAAATAACCAATAAGTACACATGTGAGGTTTGAATCTGTTCTATGGTCATAGTTCTTCACAAACAAAGGCTCAGTAGAATAAAAAAAACAGTGATGTTGCCCTGTTCCTCACAACTCCAGTGAAAGTGGAAGTTGTCGATTCTTCCCAAAGACAAAGAGCCTTTTATTCTTCCTATATATGTGGGGGAATAAGCGTACTCTTCTCCATATTCCATACTGTGACTCTGCCAACATCCTTTAGGTGAGGGACCTTCGAGCAGAGTGTGCCAACAGCCCATGTACATCCACTAGCACACCTCTTCTCAAGCCTAGTGAGGCTACTTCCAACCTATTGCAGCTACAAATGGATCCACCCTTCATCACTATTCATACCTTTAGCACTATTTCACATATCTTTTCTCTTTTTTCCTCTAAGCCTAAAATAGTGCTGCCTGAAGTGACAGGTATATATAATCAGGATCACAGAAGCTGGTGCATCAGAATTGTGGGAGCTCCAAGTTTTCAAACAATCTGAACACTGATAAGAAAGTACTACATTTTTATTATATCCCATTTTACCATGAGCATTCCAATTCTGCAAAACAGAAAAAAAAAAAAAAAAAAAAAAGAGTCATTCTTTTCTGTGTCTTTTTTTTCTTTGTTTTTTTTCTTTGTTCTTTGAAGATCCCTGTAATCCTGCACTTGGTAAAAGTTTCCATCACAAAACAAATAAATAAAGGAAACAATTTTAATATCCAGCATTTTTTAAGAGCAACTACCAGGTCAGTTGTCAGGCGCATGGGGGAATGCCTCCCCTGAGTGATGCTTGTGCAAAGTGTACTCACTGCAGTAAACCACTGTAAGAATAACTGGAACAGTATCAGGGCACTTCTGCCTCAAGTTTCTTTACAAATATGGCTACTAGTAAAGCTGATCCTGCACCTCTACTCTGCTCTTGTGAGACTCCACTTGGAGCACTGTGTGCAGTGCTGGTGTCCTTAACACTATCTGAAGGGGACCTACAAGGATGCCTGAGAGGGACTCTTCATCAGGGACTGTAGCAATAGGATAAGGGGCAACAGGTTCATACTGAAACAGGGCAAGTTCAGGTCAGATATGAGGAAGAAGTTCTTTACTGTGAGGGTGCTGAGGCACTGGCACAGGCTGCCCAAAGAAGTGGTAAATGTTCCATCCCTCACAGTGTTCAAGGCCAGGTTGGACAGAGCCTTGGGCAGCATGGTCTAATGTGAGGCGTCCCTGCCTTTGGCAGGGGTTGGAACTAGATGATCTTAAGGTCCTTTCCAACCCAAACCATTCTGTGAATCTATGATTCTATCAATCCACAGGTACATTCCTAAGGCCATGCTATTCCCTGCCAGAGATACCCATTGACTGTGTGTGTATTATTTTGAGGGATTTTTTTTCATGGTTGCCCTAAAAACCCTGCCCTGCTTTATGGCAAACAAGCCCCCATTAACCAACAGACTCAAATCTCTAGCTGAAGGTCCAAGATGAGAGACTACAGCTATGATGTACGCAGGTCTCCTGTCACTCTGAGATGACTGACACAGGAGCACTTGCACTTGCTTCCTGAGCACAGGCCTGGGTTCATCCACCTGCTGCAGAGCATCATAACCATGCTCAGTTTTCAGCACTCTGTGCTTCTGGATGAGGACATAATGGGGAATCCTAATTAAAGACACAGAAGGAAAAAGGCCTTCCAGACAATTAATAATCAACCTTTAGGTTAGGTTAAAACTGTGTTTTAATTGGGCTGTAATGAGGCAACAATGTCTCTCTGATTCCATTCAAAACTGAAAAGCCTGCTGCAGGTAAATGAAACCGGTGTGTTCATAAAGACGGGTAGTTATCAACCTTGCTCCATATGGCACCATAAATTACAAAGAGCAGGTAATGAAGCAGTGCCAACAAGTAAATACTTCAGAACACCAGTTTCCTTACATCTCTGATGGGGGTTTAGTCTCCCTGTGTTGACTAAAGTACTAAATCCTGCCCTTTACCAACAGCAGGATTTCTGGGTCCAGGTTTTCCTTCGCTAGAGAAACCCCTGCAAGGATTTTACCATCCCTGCCTGTGAACAGAATAACCAACTTCCTGCCTGTGGAAAGCTCTCCTACCCAGCCAAGTCTCAACCAACCTAATTCTATGCATAACCTCAGTTACCTTTGATGTCTCACAATCCAATCAATGTCTTGGTTTAGACACAAGGGTAAGGAACACAAATGCTCAACACATGCCTTCCTTAGGGTACCTACTGTGTATTTGGCAGTAACAGAGCCTCCTCCTCCCTGTTGGGGCTGGGGTATGCGTTCCTGCTTTCAGTGCATGAACAGCAGGGCTATCAGGAAAGGAAGAGCACAGGCTAAGCCTAGAATGAAAAGGGCTCAATAACTCAGCTCAAAAAGCTCCTTTACTCTAAGACATGAATATGTGAGACTAGGTTTTATTGCTATTATTATTTGCAGGCTTAACTAAATTGTCATTTAAATAACATATTGAAAGGTAAACTGCCACCTGCTCCTGCCAGATGTTCTGCAATCTTTAGTACCACTCCAAGCATGCTTCAGTACTGAAGGAAGTAGAAGACTGGACCTCCACGGTACTTATCTTCCCTTTCTCCTACAGGGCTATAAGGAGATTTCTATTATGCAGATTCATCATCAAAAACATAAAGACTATACTCCAATTAATTATGTAAATGAGAGCACTCAAGAGCACACTCATCACTCCAAGGATCCAAACGTGTATAAACATGCTGGGATATGTACGGCAATGCTCCATTGTAACTCAACTGACACTCAGTGGGAGGACACATCTTCGAAGGGCTTTGCTTCTGCTCTTACAATGCTTTTGAGAAGAAATGGAAACCTTCTCTTCCTTCAAAATACACATAACTTGTGTAACTATAAAGGACTGTCCTGATATCCTCCTCTTCCTACCCACTTCTCCACACGGAGTCCCCCAAGTGTAGCCAGTTACTCAAAGCAAATGACCACTGGATTGACAGAAAAGGAAAGAAGCACCCAACACTTCCTACTTCTCAGACCAAGAGGTGTCTCGCATGGCCACTGTGCACCCTACCACCGCCCTGTGTCCTTTGGCTCAGTCACCCAGCTGATAATGGCCTGACCAAGCTCCTTTGGTGCAACAGTAAATAGAATCATAGAATTATAGAATAGTTTG